>NW_022985617.1:0-1803 GCF_010093815.1 Pseudovirgaria hyperparasitica
CCGACCCCCTTTTATTAGTTAAGGGTAGCCCTTAACTAATAAATATAGCGGCCTTAGGCACTAATATACCCCGGTATATACCGGATATACCCCTACCGGTACGATAGAAAAGGCTATATAGCGATATTACTAAGGGTAGCCATATACCTATCTAAAACGTAGAACATACCTAAAGGCGCACGCTACTATAGATAGATAGAATAAAGGGGACCCCGAGAGGGGAAACTCTCCTAGATTATATTAACTACTAGGTAGCACGTATAGAGAAGGAAGCCGGAGAGGGCTAGAAGACCCTCCTATATATATTCTAGGACCTTATCTAGAATCTAAAGGGAATTACGGAGGAGGAGAAGAAGATATAACTAGGAGGACCGGAGGGTAGGCTCGACCGAATAGAGGCTAGCCTACGTAGAATCTAGGAGGAACTTACTTAAGGTAAGCGCCCTAGTATATAGATATAAATAGTAGTAATACCGGAAGCTATACTACGGGCCCCCCGGACCGGCGACGTAGCGTATAGTATATACGTCGTAATCTAGGATAAGGATACCCTAGCATAGGTCTAGCGAGTATCCCTAAAGGATATAGTAAGTAAGATTAATAAATAAAAGGGAATATAGTTAAATATCGTTGCTACTAAACTTATACTAGGAGGAGTAGTACTTACCACGATAACGAATATCGCGTAGTAGACTATCTCGCGCGATCTAAACGCGATTAGTAGCATCTTTCTAGGCGCCTCTATTAGGGCGGCTATATACCTAATATAGGTATACTTAGTACCCGTGCGGGGATAGGCTATTAGAGCGGAGAATATTACGTGTATAGAATAATCTAATACGCGAAAATACCTAGGGATTAAGATCGTGAAAGCGTGGTAGAAGAACCTATAGGCGATTAAGACGACGGCGAAAAAACACTCTACTATAATTATAGAGCTCCGAGACCCCGCCCTCGTATAATATATTATATAGGAGGGATTCCTAGTAGAAGGAGAGCTCCTTATGGCCGAGCCATGGGATAGGGCATAGGTAATAATATAGTGCTTTAACTATTAAGGGTATAGATACACTATATAAAGGTACTTATAGAAGACTAAGTACAGATAGTACCGTAGGGACCACGCTATCTAGGAGTACCCTTATAAACCGCGAGGAGACGGGCTAAGAAATAGGGATATAGTATAGTATTTAAACTACGACGGGAAATACCCGTTATAGTTATTAATATATATAAAATATAAATAGATTATAGAATATATTCGTACGATAAAAGCGAGAGGCGCGAGAAAGTTATAGAATATAATATCTACCTCGGGCCCTTCCTTTATAACACCTCTAACCTCCCCTCTAGAAGGTAGTTAGGCGGGATAGTAGATTATCCCGAAGACGATGGGACGACTAAAAGATATAGTTAAAGCCGCTACCGCGTGAGGATAGTCGCGCCTCTAAGGAATAAGTATATAGATATATATACTCTCTAGTACCTAATAAGGGACTAGAATATACTCCGAATTATATAGATAAATATATAATATAAAAGAGAGAACTAGGCGACGCTCCTTAAAGAGACTAGGGCTATAATACTCGCTATCTAGGAACTCTATAAATACTACTAGACGAGTAAACCAACCACACACCCCGGATACTATACTATATACCCTCTAGGACTAGAAAGACGAGTCCTCTTCTACATTTATAGGTTAATACCACTCTTATTATAGTTATATACCGAGCGCGATAACCTTAGGATAACACTACACCTATAAATAGATATAGGCCCCCTATATATATATAATATATA
>NW_022985617.1:4333-6457 GCF_010093815.1 Pseudovirgaria hyperparasitica
AAAGTCGTCTAGGCCGTATAGAAGTAGGGACGGGTAGTATCGCTCCTCTCCCTTAATATAGCCGGAGCGTTTAATAAGGTAAACTATATAAGACTTATTTATAACCTCCGGATAAGACAAATACCGGAATAGATTATACGCTTTATATAGTTATTCCTTATAGGAAGAATAACTTAGATATATATCCCTAGATACTAGAGCGAATATAAAGAGACGGTATACGGCATCCTATAAGGGAGTACTATCTCTCTAATCCTATTCCTCTTCTTTATAGTAGACCTTCTTTAAGGAATAAAGTATATAGAGGTAGTTAGATACGTTAATAATATATACCTTCTAGCTATTAATAATAATACTAACCGAACGTGTAGAAGACTAGAATAGAACTACGAGAGGTGCCTCTAGTAGGTAAAACGCTATAGAGTAAAGTTCGCCCTAGAGAAATACTAGCTTATACACTTTATTAATTATTAAGGGAAATAGGTAACTAGGGAAGGCGAATAATACCCCCGAATCGACGTATTTAACGAACTACTAGTATAAAGCATACGCGCGCTCGGAGTTATACTAGATAGTAAGCTTAAATGGGGACCATAAGTAGTATACGCCGTCTCTAGGGCCCTCTAGATAGAAGCCGCTATATAACGGATTATAGCCTCCACGTGGGGAACCGCCTAGGATAAGGCACGCTAGCTATATATATCTATAGCACGACCCGCCTTTACGTATAGACACGAGTACTAGTATACGGCCCTTATATAGACTAGGCGAATAAAGCTCGAATCTATATAGAACCGTATACTCCGTCTTATATTAGGCGTATATAAAGCTACTAACACGGTACTACTACGACGCGAGATAGACATTATAAGTATATATAACTTCTACTAGACATAGAGGGTAGTATACTTTACTAAATAATAAGTATAGAAACGTATAGAAAACGTAGAATATACTTTTACCGCGCTACGTGTATGAATTAGTATATATTACCGCGTACTCCTATATATAGGCCGGAATTAAATACGGTATAGGTGCTTAATAGAAGCCGACTCTAGCTAAGTAGTATAAGAAGTCCGAGATAACCCGGACGCTCTCCTAGACTAGTAGAGCCTTTAAGAACTTATAAAAAATATACGGTCGTGGACTTAAGATAAGTAGAAAGAGACACTCCGTACCCACTAGACCTTCTAGTAGAATAGATACCTAGAGTAGATTCCAGGGCTATAGAAGGAACTAAGTAAATAGATATATAAAGGGCTAACGAAAGCCTAAGTATCTATACTTATCTAAGCCCGAACGGGCGCTATAGAACTTCTATACTACCTCTATAAGAGAGACGTCCCCGATGTATCTCTATAGTATAAGGCGTGCGGCCGGAGAGGTATAATACGCTACTATCTAGCTATATACCCTAACCTCTATATATAATAGTAATAGCTTATCTACGTTATGAAGACTTTAGATATTATACGATAGCTTAATAAGTACTCTAAGGATATCTCCTAATAGATACTTATATATCTACTACTCCTCTAGTACTAGTAGACCCGGAAATATATACCGGAAGAGACCTAGTATACGCCGGTAGTAACCCGATATATACCGGAAGAACCCCGGGAGAACCCCGATTATTAGTTAAGGGCAGCCCTTAACTAATAACCTCCGCACCTACACGTGCTATCTAAGGGTAAAATAACGGTAATATAGGCTATAGGCTAATAGGCGTACCCTATAGCTATATACTTAAGACGAAATAGAGGTTTAACGAGATGTAGTTATAGATATAAGGAAGTTTTTCCCTATAGGGTTTCTTCTTATATAGTAGCTTAGACTAGAGGAGGCATAGGCCTATAGAGTACTACTCTACCTAGTTATACAATATTATTATTATTATTATTATATATTCTATTATATAAGACTTCTAGAGTAAAGGGAAACTCTAGAAGAACTCTATAAAAAGTATTCTAGAGAAGATAGATCTATTAAATAGACGAACGAGTATCTATTATATTCTAGAGGATATTATACCTCTATTCTAGATGTTATTATACCTCTAATATAGAGGTTATATATCTATAGACGTTACTTTACCTCTACTCTAGAGCTAGTTCTACTCTAGAG
>NW_022985618.1:0-3003 GCF_010093815.1 Pseudovirgaria hyperparasitica
CTGTCGCGTATAGAGCATATTAGAGACTCTAAACTGAGAGTCTCGGAGGGCGAGAACCCTGCTGCTAATTCACTTACTCCCCTGTGTGGTGAGTGAGGTGTTTTGAATGTCACCTCATTGAGACGGCGTGTTGCTTCAAGAATTCGTGCCTCTGTAGTCATGTTGTCTAGAAGGTGGCGATAAGCTCCTGGGTGGTACAAGAGTTTCTCAAATTCGCCGATACGCACGTACGTTGTTATGGTCTATACAACGAACGAGAAGCTATTCTTCATTCCTTTATACGCTGAAATAAATCACTTATACGAATTTTTCAACGTTCTCCGGTAAGATATACCCAGTGCGAAACTAATGACTCGAGACCGAGAAATTTTCAATTACAATGACCGATACAGGTTTGAAGAACTGCTCCGGATGCACCAGTACTTATTTATAGGCAACACGGCATCTCTGACTCTATTCAAGGAGAACGAGCGCATTTATGACAGACCTGATACTATGCACCTGGAACTTCCATCTAAATCTAGTCTGCTTAAGCTGCCAAGAAAATCATTGACAAGACACGCTCCAGAATCAAACAACCAACAGGCGTCAAGGGATCAACACGTCATCTTGCCAACTTATTAGAGCCTCCATCAACTTCTGCGCCAAACTTGCCCACGGTAACAATTAATCAAGAGTCGTGACCTAAACGTCGTCGCTTGTGCAGGTAGCCATGCGGGGATCTCGCTGGAATTGGTCGCCTTTTTGGAGGCCGTAGGACGTCGATTCCATGATTGTGGTCACTGAGTGTCTGCATAGGGAGGGATGTAAAGTAGGAATAGAAGTCCATCATTGTCGCTACAGTTTTGCAAACTGAAGTCCAGCTCGCTCTGTTGAATGGTGCGATTTTCATCAGCGCCCAGACCCTCAATGGATGCGACTGGAGAAGAGTGTTTCCCACTTGGCGAAGCGTACGGATCATACAAAAGATCAGGTGTGGCTTCAAGAGATCGATCGTTGAGGCTTGATCGATTGGCAGGGTCAAAACCACCGATGACACCTACTGATTGTGATTCTCTCACCGTTTGGAAATCGCAGGGTAGATACACTCGCGTGGGATTTTTATCCTTTTGTAAGAGTGAGTGCGCTGTTCGATAAACTCGCAACTTCAAAAACTCACTTGAGTAGGCCAAGAAGCCTCTTTGTCATGACGATATACATGGATCTCACCATTGTACGCAACTCTACAGTCTATTTCCATACCAGGAAACTGAGCTTGAAGTTGGTAGCATTTCCTAAACAGGGTAAGACGATGGCCATCTAGGACTTTGGCCGACATGGTGTGGGTCGGTCGTTTGCAGTATACAAAGTGGAAACTGATATCTGGGGAGAACAGATAAAACAGAGAAACACAATTATAAGAAGTCGATAGTCCAGATAGTCTTGTTCTGGAGAGGCGGATAACGGATTTTAAATACTAGTAATTACATCTATCTATAATTAAGCCCATCTCTTCATTGGCTAAGTATTTTTGGCATCTATGGTAGTATTTTTAGTGAGTGGGTAGCGGACCGACCCGACACTACCAGCCTTAAACCGGGTTCCAGAAAATACGAATTTAGGCGAAGTATAAGTACGTCAAGGCAACCGCAGGTAACAGAGGAAGAATTTTCCTCTGGAATTTCGTAATCAAGTTACTATGTACCCCCCGGAAATCTACGCGATTTGTCTTGCGTCGTGCTTTACCCTTGTGCTTGCATGGCAAACTTGGCGACATGTCTTCGCTACCATGGGACATTCTAGTCTCATACGCGCTGGCAAGGTCTTTCGATACATGCTTCTATTACACGTCGAAGAGGATCCTCTCATCTTACCTTAATTCATGGCATATTTTTATGTCTTTATGCCGCCGCAAACATAGTCGGTGTCGATGTTCCCGATGTTGCCGCCTCTCGTCTCTTGTTCGTTTTCTTTCCTGCTCTTGCTCATGGGTTTGCAACTTTCCGTATGCTCTACACTCTGCAAAAAATGGATCAGAGTGATAAGCGATTATCTCATCGCTTGCCTTGACCTTATCGGTAGGAAATACTGAAGAGCGTTCGTGCTCGACACTGAAGAACTTGAACTAGACGCATATTAGGCCTGAACGATATAGTCGTGATCAACTATGCGCGTATGTACCTACCACCTTCAGTGCATACTTCTTCTTACCTATGCGAACTTTGAAGACATAGCTGTGGCTTCCTTCGGCTCCTTCAGATCCGTCCAAGCGCGGCGACGAACTGAGAAGCTTTATGAAGTGGATAGCAAGCCCCCCTCTCTTGAACGCTGACAGGTTTGGTCCTTCGCAGGGTGGCAATGGTCTTCTAAGGCTATGTGGAAGTTGCGAGCGCGCCAACAACATATCGTAGCGAATTTTGAGGTCTTCTCGTTTTGAGGTTCTGGAATACAAACAAGCATAGGCGGCAGCACCTAGGCCAACAGGCATGAGGCGTTTCCAGGGATATCTACCACTATAGGACCCCTGTTTTAGTGCATTACTCCAAGGGATGTGCTAAATCCGCCCCAAAAATTCGCCTTGCTCGTGGATAAGATCAGCATCAGCTAGGCGGCAATGTTACCTAGTCATTCTCTCCGTGTGGGGTGCCGACGAACGTACCTTGCATTGTTAGTCTTGACCTAGGACACGATCAGGACAGTATCTTTATAAGACCAGGTGTGAAATTGAATACCGGTCTGGACGAAAGAAAACAAAGAATGGGAACTTGAAAACGGACGTTCCCGCGTCAGTCTCGCATTAGCATTGCACCAAGATGAGAGATTCTCAAGCATGAATTTCATAATTTAATAGGCATATCTCATTTCGTTAGCCGAACACGCAGTCCGAAATTTCACGTGTCTGAGTGTTAAGCAAAGCAAACGTTCCAGCTGCCCTGCAGACTCATGCTGAGGAACTGACAGCCCTGTTCAGATATACCGCGAGGTAAACTAAAGTGCTTCAGGAACTGAACTGTTTGTTTTATA
>NW_022985618.1:5193-6290 GCF_010093815.1 Pseudovirgaria hyperparasitica
TCAGGTATCGCATCCCACGCCTGTATACATGCTATACCTATTGCTTCCTTAACTTTATCGATAGACCCTCCAGCCTTATCCACGTCCGAATCACGGGTATAAACACCCTCTTTAGTCGGAAACCATAGGTATTCCTGGGGGTTCAAATCAGGGGAATAAGGAGGCCATTCCATGACTTCAATACCTATTTCCTGGAGCCATTCCTTGATCCTTTTTGAGGTATGGATAGGAGCATTATCTTGCATGAAGATTAAGCCCTCCTGGTAGTAAGGAAGTAGAAAATCTTCGAGGGTTGTCTGGTAACTGGCTGCTGAGTATCCACCCTTGGCTGATTCTGAGTCTCTCTCCATAATACACATTTCTGTACGTCCATACATGCCTGAGAAGCCAGCCCATACCATAATAGAGACGCATTTGCCTGTCTTATAAGTCTCTATCATGGCCTTAACCCATTTCTGCTCTGGTGTTCTGAAAACCCAGACTGCTTTCTTGCCCTTACCCCTGGCCACAGAGCACTCATCAGACCATATAACTCTTGCCCACTGTTCCATAGTCCAGTCCACGTGTTCGCGTGCCCATTTAAGGCGAGTAAGTGCGTGTTCCTTTGTAAGGAAGGGGCGCCTCTTTGCACCCCAGTTGGTAATTCCATTCTCTGAAAATATCCGCTTGATTGTGGAATTACTCATGTCTAGCCCAGTAAGACTCCTCAGCTCATTATATGTGCATTGGGGGTTTAGACGCGCAAATAAGAGTAATCGTCTTTTATCTCTAGGTGTAAATACCCTAGGACGACCGCTTCTAGGCATTGATTCAGTCATATTAGGGCGTGTGGTTGACTTCTTGATGGTGTCTCTGATTGTAGTATGGGGTATATCCGTAAAGTCCTTGATTTCTGCAACACTAGCACCACCATGATGGGCCCCCAGGATCATAGAACGAGTGGATATATTAAGATGCTTCTTACGAATAATATTAGGGCTTATAGAAGCCAGAGGAGTGCGTGGAGCCATTATAGGACTATTTACAAAACAAGACGCGTGACGCGTGAAATGCATGTTCCGGCGCATCCTCGGGAACTTATGAACGGTGACTGTAAT
>NW_022985619.1:0-6094 GCF_010093815.1 Pseudovirgaria hyperparasitica
GGAGGGACGTAGAGGGCTTTATGTCATACATGAAAAGCTAGATTTTTCAAGGACTGTTATAGGCGAGGAGCATGCAGAAGCTGGCAGTATGGCAATCTCAGGCACGTAATTACTTCTCATGCATTTACCATACTAATTGAATAGTCTGTGGCTCACCCGGTTTCGAGAACGCTCTTCGAAAAGCGGTCATCAAAAGCAAAGACGAAATATATTTCACAAACGTTGGGATCCACGCTAGTGATACCGATTTAAGTACGCAGTCGTAATTAAGGGAAGAAACTCTAGTTAGAAAGACAAGTAAACAATGGATATGCGGAAAGACATTCTTATCTTCAACACGCTGAAGAGTTAAGCTAAAAGTAGAGAATGTAATGTGTAGAGCATGAGCGAACGTCGGTTGTGTAAGAAGATCAAGCTGACGAGTAAGGTCTTCCTCTGACGGTAGCGTGATAAGTCCGATTTTATCATCATTGGGGCCGTCTTGCGGTTGGGTAAGAGCCTCGATTTCTCTTCTAAACTTGATGTCGAAATGCTTGCGAAGGACTGCACTATCTTCTCCGTGACTAAAAAGACTCGAGATGTTTATTACAGCAATATATATGCCTTGATATCCCCATTTTGCAGAGACCCGACTGATATGAGGGTCCAACTGGCGGAGATAATCGTTAGTAGTAGCATCAAATGTCTCAAGAGATTCTTTGGTAATGAGTATGCCGTGAGCCTTGATGTAAATCATGTCAATATCGGCTGCATATCATGTCCGAGTAGAACTAGAGCCTAGGTGGATAGAGATCCGTAGACTTTTCGGTCTTCCCTTCGTGGGGCGACGAAAGAATCAGAGATGGGGCTATCGCTATGTACTTGCAGGGATGGACATTCGCAGTCTTCAGTTACCGAATGCGGGAATTGTTTAATGGCTTCCCTGACGCCGATACAGGCGGTCTCAGTCTGTCGCATTCCTAGTAACATGTCATGTGTCCCTATTGGCACACAAGCAAGGCAGGGTCGAGACCCGATTCCGGGCCATTGAGGGCGCACTGCTATTTTCAATTCTAAGACTAAATTTGGGTCAGCGCAAGATGTACATGACGAGAATCATATAAGCTTCATAGACAAAGTAACAATACTTTATACGCCAGATACCAAAACCACCTCAACTACAACCCTCGTAGTCATTTGGTCACTCCTGCGATTTGACATGTCTATGCAGGCGGAAACGAAACGAGACACTGTCTGGCCTGGAAGCAGCTCCAGCTCGTCTATTAATTATGCGACAAAATACCAGAATTTGTCCATCTCACGTAAATTTGGGTGGGGGAGACATCGTGCGACATGCGAATGCCAAGCTCGTTAGGTTCTAGGAAAACGACGGATTACTTCGGCTAAACTATTGATACATGATTACTCAGTAAATCTTTGTTCAGAACGCTTAGAGCACTGAAATATACTGTACGCTTGAGAAACCCTCCTTGCCGAGGGGAATCAGTGGCAACTCGTTCTGTGACAGAATACGCCTTACCATTCTACCTGACTATTATCGACATTGAAAGAAGTCTAAACTTACCGTCATCATGTCCGCTAACAATGCTCTGACACCCCGTGTATTCCTTTTTCGCCATGGTTAGTCCACTATCAGGTTGTATAATAAACTAATCGTTGACGATGAGTGCCTGGTAGGAGAAACCGAATGGGCCAAATTGGGCCGTTTCACCAGCACTACTGATATCGCCTTGAACCCAACTGGCTCTGCTCAAGTTTCCGGAATGGCTATGATGCTCGTGGGACCGGGAAAACTCCTCGACCCGTGTCGCCTTGAGCGCATCTTTGTCAGTCCAAGGAGAAGAACCAAACAGACCTTTGAGTTATTGCTGGGACCTAAATCAGATTTCGCCGAAGGAAAATATACCTACACCGAGGACATCACGGAGTGGGATTATGGCGATTATGAAGGGCTTAAGGACCACGAAATCAGAATCCTCAGGCAAGAGAGGGGTCACGACAAAGAAAAGAAGTGGGATATCTGGACAAATGGATGTGAGGGTGGAGAGTATGTTAAGCACTACTCTAGATGATGACCTGCTTCTCATTCTATAAAGATCGAGACACCAAGTTGAGGAACGGCTGGACAGGATTATCGTACAAATCAAAGAGATTCAGCAGCCTCATATGCATGGGGAGAAACCTGCTGATGTCCTTGTTGTATGTTCTCACGCCATCATTCCACCATCTGTTCAGTATGCCTGGATTCGTCCATTGCGACTAACAAATGATCACTACAGGTTGCACATGGCCTCATCCTTCGCTGTTTTACGAAGCGGTGGATCGGCTTATCGATTAATAATCCGCTGCCCATCATGCTCGAACCTGGGGCGATCTCTGTTTTGAGGTACGTCTATTAATTAGACTTTTGGTGTCATGGTGTTAACGGTAATCCACTACTTAATTATAGTTACAAAAATAATAACGTTAATGAGCCGGCCTTGCACGTCGGCCTAGCGTTTCCGTTTGAAGGAGATGCAATACCAGCGGGGCATATGGAAAAGATTCCAGCTCTAGATTAAACACCGTGCTGCGTGTCTGCATAGATCTAAGGATGGGGCCGTTATGACAATAGTCTCACGAGACCACTTCTCTGTCTATCAGGGTGCTCAAGAAAACATGCGAATTGGTATGTACATGTTGAACCAAAGTCGACCTCCTTGGATATACCGCATTACCTATGGAATGGAATACAATATATAGATTAAGTGAGGATAGTAGCTGTTGTAATTACAATGAGCCCTGTGTCACTCATTATAGCAATCTCATCACCAATCTTTAAATGCCATAGTGCGGCTTTAGTGTCTAGGGGCCGTGCCTGGGGGTGCGTGTTTCAATGGAGGCTATACCAAGTTCAAGGATATAAATATTGGGCTCATGCTTGCCTGCCAGGCATGGCTTTATATTCGCCAGAGAATTCGACGTGAGGCGATCCACGTCTTCAAAGCGTACATTCGATGTTGTAGGGTCCATCGATCGACATCGATCCCCCATCCCATGTTGGTCGCTGTCAGGACATCAGTGTGGAATTCGCTTCCATCCACAGAGCAGGCGGCTTACCTAGCGACTCGACATTCGTAATCACACCCCTGCGCGCCTGTTTCAGCCATTAGTCTACTACACCATCATCATGCTCTCGCCCAGCTTGACTCAAAAAATAGCACGTGCGTTCTCGAGTCATTAGAATGCAGAGAGACATAGACCATACCTGGAAGATACCAAACTTTGGCGCTGAGACCTGAGATCTCTTCCACTGTGTGAAGACATTCGCTTGACCACTGGCGGAAGAGAGGAAGATAGGAGCCCTCTGTGATCGTAGGTCATGAATGTAGTGTCTCCCGGTAGTCCTGGGTTTAGGCACAACTCTATCAGCTCCGCTCAGTTCCAAAGGACAAGATAAAGCCAGTGCCGGATCACATTGTAGCCTTTCCTGGCATGAAATATGCGATGCGGCGGCATGACCGTAGAACATCATGCGGATAGCCACAGAGAGGGTAGTACCTTGCAACACGAGAAAAAGTTGAGGAGCGTCGTGTGTTAAGAGCTAGCAGCTCTGATGCGAAGCTCCAAGCCGCATCATATCTTGTAGTAGTGCCGTATATATCTGTCGCAACTGCAGATTACGCTTGCCAAGACATTACATAGATCAGCCCGGTCAACCCGGCCGCGGACTTAGACATCTACAACAACCAACTCGTTACACACATTTAACCTTATCGTGCATCAGAAGACAAAGACCAGATCTCGTCACTCTTCTCCACTAGGTCCATGTAATTGAACGGAAGACAGGGAATGGTAAATCAGACATTGACTGCGATGATTATGTCCCCACAACTACGCGCTACCGGATTTTGATAGGATTTGGAAAATAGTTTCGTTAGACGTCAAACTTAAAGAAACTCTCTCGATGAATCTGGAGAAGAATTCTTAATTCGAAGGAGTCCCATAATCAGCCTGTGCATAGACTGTCACGATCAAATGAGGCAGGCTTTGCATAACACAAAGGCGGTTGCGGTTCTTTGTGGATCCGGTCTGAGATCATGCTCTTGAATAGCAGAAAGGCGGAAGTTGTACAAGCTCGGACAAATACGACGATGCATTGCGTCTCTTGTACACAAAAAATATGAATAATCCAAATGTTCCCATGCAAGGCTCGTGCTCGTGTTATTAGGACATCATTGAGTCCGCCGCACCATCGTGAGCAGGGCATATGGCTCCAAGATTTTTTAAACACAAACAAAACAAGAGAGAGGACCAAACTTGGCATGACGTGGCTAGCTTTTTTTGACTGATTCGAGTCGAGCGTGACTTCATTGCTTGCCTTTCGCTTTAATATTGGTTGGCCTTTTAGGCCGTCATCTGTCGATGTTGTTGAGGGAGTATAATGTGATTGCTGGGGTCCGCTGGCTGAGGTGAGTACATAGTCACATTAAGATCAATGATTGCCTGCTGAAGAGTGGCATACTAGATATAAAGTCAACACCAAGGAGCTATCAGGAGACTATATATTATCAGAGCTATCTATGGATTATAAATGTATTCGGGACATACTGCAAGCTGCCAGGCTCACTTCGGACTGAACGCGACATGCATGCAGGCCTTGCATGTAGCGGAAAGATGAATGAGGGTAACCTAGAACAAGTCACGTGTAGAGAGTATAACGAGAATAAGGAAATGTACACGACGATAGCAGGCAAGTCTCTGCAACATATGTCTAAGGAAGAAACGCTGGCCATTCTGTCCGGTCGTGTGTGATTGAGCTATAATCAAGCTGTGTTCGCGACGATCTAGTGCTTTTGCCGTCTCCAGATGAACTGTTAAACCCCTTGAACTGCATTGGTGATTTTGCTTCTAGAGCCTCGGCTTCGGATCTCTTTAGCCTCATCCACTTCCCTCGGACAGTGTCATCGCTTGCAACATCGCAGGAAATGGTTTTCGCATCATTAATCATCTCTTTGAACAAGACAGGACAAATACCCGCGGACTGGTACCGAGAATAGTGTGATTGTATGCTCCACCTACTTCAAAGCTCAGCACGACGATTGCTTAGATTCAATCACGCAATCTAAAAGTAGCATCATTACAACCGAAAGCGAGGATTCGAAATAGACCGAACAGGCTGGATAGAGACTGGTCATGGCTCAGTAAGGGCATGGATCTCGAATCAGTGATACCGACTCAGTACGGTCATGGCTCAGCATATTAGTTTGGATACTTTAAGGTATGTTTTCTATACTACAAGTTTCATTCCGTAAGGGATTATCTTTTAGTCAATCTTTTAGTAATATTCGATCCATTTCGGGGGTTCACCGCTTGGACTCCTGAGTCCATTGGCATGGAAAGAATGCTCAACTTCTTATCATCATGTTCTAGGCATACCGACAGTGAAAGCCCCTTAAGTATAGTAGAAAAGCAGCTATAAATAGGAGAGGCACGGAGTGAAAGCGACAAGATCCGGTCCGAGGTCCGAACCGGGCCGTCATGTTAGCCTCTAGATATAGCATTGAGAAGACTTTTGTGCGTGTGCGAGATAGACAGATCATCCGACGTCTGAGATTCCGTTACCGGTCGTGCGAAGGAAGTCCTCAGCCGTCTGCTTGATCCAAGTATACGCCTGGGTCCCCGAAATTGTAGGAGCCACAGACCTCGTTCGAAGTCCTAGAAGACAACCCGGAATAATTGAGCTGCTGGGGTATGTAGACAGCATAGGGGTCATCTGAGAGGACTTCACACTCTGTTTCTGCTCCTAGGGAAGTCGCTGACAATGGTTCGAGGGGCGTTTGCGACTGCATCTTGCTGTCAAGGCGGACGCTAGAAAGTCAGTATCCTCCAGAATTCTGCCGGGCGTAAGTACAACTAAGAGTGCTTTAAATACTAAGTTTCGAAAAGACTGATGTCCGGAAGAGGCAGTCTGAAAAGGCGCAGGCCCCACATGCCGACGCTGTGTGCCATTTCGCTGTTGTATCGTACTAGGTATAAGTTGATTGATCCCTGCAGTGATGAGAGCTACAGGGCGCGCAGGAAGCGTCTCTGTAAGGCTCAGTAAGTAGGCAAC
>NW_022985620.1:0-5702 GCF_010093815.1 Pseudovirgaria hyperparasitica
GCAAGTTCTGTCCATGGGATGCATACTTTGAACCTGAGCCAGCCAAAGGCACAGAGAACCCGTATCAGCCTGTACGCCAATGCGCAGCCGGATCGATCGATGCTGACATCCATTTTGTTTTGTGCTCCGGCACCACATCCGACGGCGGTGATCCGGCCATCCCCGGCTACCGAGCACCTTCACCGGATGACGGACCGAACGCTACGCCGCAGCATTTCTCTGCTTCATCTCCCTCTCCCTCTCCGCCACTTGCCAGCTTGGTGCACCAGGGCACATCGCCTCTGTACAGCCCGGTAGACGATGGCGTCACGACACGTTATGCGGCTGCTCCAGCTATAGTGACGATTGAGGTCACCGGGACTGCCCTACTCTCTGAGAATAATGTTGCTAAGATAAAAGAGCATCTTGACTGGGTTGTTAGTTAGTGTTCTTGAATCCAGGAGCCGGAAGCTACTAGTTGATGTCCTATTATAGATGTTCTAGTAACACTACTCGTGTTCCTGTGGTCATGTGCAATGAGCACTGTGTGATACAACTGTGAGCTTTGACTTGGTCACACGTCGTCGTATAGAGCTGGGCCAATCCAGGGCCAGGCACCCAAGTGTCCCGCGAAATCCACTAAGTCGCCGCCTGGTATCGGCTAAACTGGTAGGCCATGGATACTGAGCCATGGAATTGCAAGGACCTTACGCACAACGCGCAGACTATCCTTGCTCAACGGTTCACGCAGCGGCTCGCAGACCCATATCTGAAGAGCTTCCTGCGCGCCCTCATCACTGCAAGGTATAATGCAGTTTATCAGCGAAATGCCACGCAGCGTTAGGCACGTGGAGCCTGCGCCCTCTCAATGTGGGAACTTCGGTAGAGTAAAGCGTGATAAAGTACCCTCTGCCGGAGCGTCTCATAAATGTAATACCCAAGTCCTCAAAAGTTCGAGATGAGTGGTCCAATCTGTTGGTCCGTATGAAGCGCGAGATTGTCATCGCACGCCCGGGGTATTTCACCTCAAGGGAGGCAGTAGGTATACCTCTACCCAGGTATAGAACTCTCGATCAAGAGTACCAAGCTTAGTCGGAGTCTGTCCTTTCGGTGCTCTGGCTCGACGCCACCATCCATCATCCAAGAACACGTAAGAGTCTCCGCTATGCCCTCAAGGTATGGAGGGGTGCTGTCTCTGAGCGCGCACTACTAATACGTTTCAATAGCTTACGATCCCAGCCTCGCTCAGAAAACTCTTTAGATAGAAACTGTTTGGATACAGTGAGGTTGAACTCTTCGTATACCCATCTAGCCATCTCATCAAGTTATAACCAGTCCTCGCGAAGTAGTCTCTCAAGCAGTTGTCGGATCATACAATCGCTCAGTCGACGAGGTGACCACCCGTCAGGAGCATTGAAACCAGCTGTTAAAATTGGCCGCGGGTTGCGAGCATACTAGGTAGAGTTATTTTTTACTCTACAGGCTGTGCCTCCTCTAGTCTAAGCTGGTATATTCTTCGCCCAATAGTCTTTTTTACAAAAGAGTCCAGGTACTTTCTGATGTACAATTCACAACGCCTTTGGAACCGGTTCGTACAGTAGAATCCCTTTCTCCATCGAGCAGCTATTTGTATAGGTGTTAAGTTTGACGAGAAAAGCGTCTCTTAGTAGTATTTCTCACGACGGCAAGCTAAATAGATGACGCTGCGTCCCTGTCGTCCTGGCCCTACCTATCCCATGTGTTTCTAGCTCGTCAAGTCCCATGCTTCATGGTCTTCTAAGACTAACATTACTCTGCTCAAGGCTTTCGGTAGCTTTTACAGGCTCTCCCGGCCCGCCTTCCGGAATTTTTGGTAAAACTTGGCGGGGGCGGTTTCGTCCGTTTCGAGGACGCAGGGTAGGTCCCACCCTCTGCAACCCCGCAGTTGATGTAGGCGACGATTGAATCTCGGAAGCCTGTGCAAGATTGTCCGGGTCGATCGTGAGATGGAGCGTTTCTATCTCCCTAAGCAAACTCTCATTGTTCCTGGCCAGCGCAGCATTGGCCTCTTGAAGCTGCGCCACTTGAGAAACTAGTTCACCCGTGGCATCGCGAAGCTGGCTGTAAAAGTGTTGCAAAGTTGTACGAACCGGAAGCCAGCTCTGCTGAACCTCGCGATCGATACGAATGAATGCATTATGGAGCTGCACTGTTATCAGTTCCATAGCGTTCTTCACAATCTTTAGCTTACCATGTCTGTCACCTCTGATTCTGGCAGCATGGTTTGTAGAGTACTGGTAGACAGTCCCGCCTGGATAAGTCTAGATATTGGTAAGAGTTTGGTATCGTGAATCTCATCACGTGTTCTTTGTGCTTCATTTATATACGTCCTCGACTCATCCACCTTTTCCAGCGGTTCTATCGTCTGACTCTACGTCACAGCGTGCCAAGTAGTCGTACTCACCTCCTCCTTGCTTGAAAAGTCTACAGGATTATGCGTGGTGCCAAAGATCATCTTTGCATAAACTCCCTGCGCCCTCCTAAGGGCGTTGACTTTCAGCTATTTAGTAGGCCGGCCCTGGTTTCCAGTTCATGGATAGCAAGTGCCGTGAGGGCTTCGTTTCGGGTTCAAGAAAGCGGGCACTCCCACAGATCCACCAGCAGAAGACTAGCCTGCCTGTCCGGGCATTCACGGTTTCTAGATACGGATTTACAGCATCAATACAGCAGAGAAGTGTGAGTCGCGCAGAATCACCCATACGACAGTGCTTAAGTCGTTCTCTAGGATGTCGATAAGAGAGCACCCCGACGAGGCCATTACTCGAGCCAGCGTAGAGCTTTACAAAGCAAGCCTATGTATTCAAAATTGTCGTACATCCATTCTCCAGTTGCTCACCATTCGAAAAGAAGAGAAAAGAAGTCGAATGCAAGTAGACCGAGAGAACCGACGCCTTCACGTCCTTTACCAGGAGGCTGTGCACGACCGCAACGAGATCGCCAGCAAATGCCAAAGCCTATACCGCGAGCTAGGAGATGCCTATACGGAGATTCTCTCTCACTACGCCTTGTCTGAGAATTCGGATCAAGCATCGATGACCGTGAAGGATGGGACGCGGATGACACAACTTGAACGAGAAAACGACAAGTTGCAACGACAGAACAGTGAGCTCCAGCGGGCATTGGGAATGGCGGGCGATATGATCCGCGCTGTGAGAATCCAGGATCCAGCTTCAGAGACACATGGTGACATCCAAGTGCAGCTATAGCAATGCCTTGATTCGGTCCACGGTCCCGATTTTGTGCATTCCATTTTCAAACGTTTCCATTCGAGTCATCATACCTGTTATATGTAGGACTCGTGCTACATCTCTATGCCATAAATTTCATCTCTAGCATTAGCTGTTCGCTTCACCCGATATGGGATTGTTCAGGTCCAAGAAGCCACCCACTTTCCCGCCTATCTCTTACCCCAAGCCGGCTGATCCTCCGTCCGTAGAAACAACAACAAAGCAGCCTAGAAAGCGTAGGCTAGACACAAACAAGAATTTGCCGGTACCAAGACTTGCACAGATGATTGAGAGGAAGATGTCTGAGAACTTCCAGCTAAGAGAAGAGTTGCAGTGGGAGCGAGACCGCTTCTGGTCAAGCTGCCAGGCAAAATCATTCCTTGCAGCAGAGGTTCAAGCCGTGGTAGAGAACCTTCGTCAGATCCTAGCCGACTTCGACCGGCTTGTTACACCAGAAGATTCTCTGAGCCAGCCTAGAGACTTGCCTCGGAGCGAGAGCGATGGATGGGAACCCGGACTAAATTAAGTTGATCAGAGTACATGCGTGTTGCTCAGGTCTTACTTAGCTAGACTAGACAGGACCGTCAAATCAACTTTGTCATGCTTTACTCTACAGACGTTCCCACATTGAAAGGGCGCAGGCTCCACGTGCCCAACGCTGCGTGGCATTTCGCTGACAAACTGCATTATACCTTGCAGTGATGACGGCGCACAGCAAGCTCTTCACTCTCCTGCCTAGTAAGATATGGGTCTGCGAGCCGCTGCGTGAACCGTTGAGCAAGGATAACCTGCGCTTTGTGCGGAAAGTTACTTGCGTATTCGTTTCCATTGGTCTACATAAGTCCGTCATGGTTAAGTAGCATAATGTACGTGTCGTCGTATTGTTAGTATAGCCAAGGCGACTGACATGGTTTGGCTCAGATATAGATTCCGAGATAGCTTATCAGAATCTATGCCTCAGCATGGCTTAGACGATTGGAGAGCGGCGATGACTTGGTGGATCTCATGGCTCAGTATCGTGGGTCCAACGGCTCAGTATCTAGACGGCTCCACTAACCCTGTAAATCCTGGAGCCTAGTATATCCTACTACGGTGTAGATACAGCATCGCATAGTGGTGTTCTTTCATGGTTGATAGACGTCATGTCAACATTTCACTTCTCTGTTTCAGGTACGTGGTGGACGAGACCGGAGGCGGATTCATACTCTACTGACTATGTATCTAGGTGAGCAGTTTGGCAGCTCACCCTGCCAGTGGCCCGAGAATCAAACCTCCAGTCCGTATACTGTCAGCTACCGAAACTCGCAGCTTAATCTTGATGGCTGTTCTATTTGTCCATCGCCACATGTTATAGACGACATATGTACGGAGGGACTGGGGATTGCTGTTGGCAGATCGCATTGCCAGTCTGGTGCGACTTTGCACAGGATTGAATGCAGTCTTACTCAGAGTGCAGCCAATACGAACTCATCGGCATCTTCTACCTCTGGGGCCTGTAAAAGTCAAGAAGTATACAACGTAGAAACGATGTGGGAGCACTACTCGTGCAATCTTGATATGTTTTCCAAAATGAAGGTGCAGAAACAAAAATGCTCAGGCGTCATAACTGTTCAGCCCCGGAGACAGTTCATCTGTTCTAAGAGGGTAAAAGGAGTCCATTGTGGTCGAAAATTTAGCAAATTAGAGCATCTAAAGCGTCACCAGGAGACACACGACCAGGAACGCACATTTACTTGTGATATCATGCTAAGAAGCTCTGATATTGGCCACCATCGAAAAGAAGGACCATGTCGTCAGACTTTCTTGCGACACGACAATTATCTAGCACATTTCCGCACCCATCTCGTTCAAGATACACGGGGACTGTTCTTCCCACAACTGAACAATACGGGCCTCTACGCAGACCTGATAGCCCTGATGCCGGTCTTAAGGTCTGGGGTTGACACGGGAAACATGCACAGGTACCACCGAAACACGCGAGTGTCATGGGAGAATCTAGTGGAGCGTGTCAGAGAAGCAAAGGGTGCCCTAGTGGCTGATCAGATACTTGTTACCATCTTGCGAGCTTGCTTGAGACATGATGCTCGTGTAGCGCGGTCGTTTTGCTAGGTATGAATGATGCTGAATGGTCTGCATTCCAAAATCCAATACACCGTGAGCTGTGACATCACTTGTAGCATATGACTAGATTCTATTTGCAGTCCGTCGTAGTTGAAGTTAATGTGGCGACGTGGACGAGTGCCATATGTGTCAATCTTATGATCAGGGAATGTCTCGCGGGAGATGTTGTAAGGATAAGATCCCAGCTCTAGTCAAGCCCTATCAGAAGCGTTGCAATCTAGCATTACCAAATCCTACGCGCACTGCCACCATTTATCTTAACCCGCTATTGCAAGTCTAGGCTTTGTAGTTATGTCGTCTTTGTCTTCTTCCAGAACAACCTCTAATAGTCCATCT
>NW_022985621.1:0-1812 GCF_010093815.1 Pseudovirgaria hyperparasitica
CTCTAGTCTAAGCCACTATATAAGAAGAAACCCCATAGGGAAAAACTTCCTTATGTCTATAACTACATCTCGTTAAACCTCTATTTCGTCTTAAGTATATAGCTATAGGGTACGCCTATTAGCCTATAGCCTATATTACCGTTATTTTACCCTTAGGTAGCACGTGTAGATGCGGAGGTTATTAGTTAAGGGCTGCCCTTAACTAATAATCGGGGTTCTTCCGGGGTTCTTCCGGTATATATCGGGTTACTACCGGCGTATACCGGGTCTCTTCCGGCATATATTTCTAGATCCACTAGTACTAGAGGAGTAGTAGATATATAAGCATCTATCGGGAGACGTCCTTAGAGTACTTATTAAGCCATTATATAATATCTAAAGTCTTCGTAACGTAGATAAGCCATTACCGTTATATATAGAGGTTAGGGCATATAGCTAGATAGTGGCGTATTATACCTCTCCGGCCGCACGCCTTATACCATAGAGACACGTCGGGGACGCCTCTCTTATAGAGGTAGTATAGAAGTCCTATAGCGCCCGTTCGGGCTTAGATAAGTATAGATACTTAGGCTTTCGTTAGCCCTTTATATATCTATTTACTCGGTTCCTTCTATGGCCCTCGAATCCACTCTAGGTACCTATCCTACTAGGAGGTCTAGTGGGTACGGAGTGCCTCTTTCTACTTATCTTAAGTCCACGACCGTATATTTTTCATGAGTTCTTAAAGGCTCTACTAGTCTAGGAGAGCGTCCGGGTTATCTCGGACTTCTTATACTACTTGGCTAGAGTCGGCTTCTATTAAGCACCTATACCGTATTCGATTCCGGCCTATATATAGGAGTGCGCGGTAATGTATACTAATTCATACACGTAGCGCGGCGAAAGTATATTCTATGTTTCCTATACGTTCCTATGCTTATTATTTAGTAAAGTATACCACCCTCTATATCTAGTAGAAGTTATATATACTTATAATGTCTATCTCGCGTCGTAGTAGCACCGTGTTAGTAGCTTTATATACGCCTAATATAAGACGGAGTATACGGTTCTATATAGATTCGAGCTTTATTCGCCTAGTCTATATAAGGGCCGTATACTAGCACTCGTGTCCGTACGTAAAGGCGGGTCGTGCTATAGATATATATAGCTGGCGTGCCTTATCCCGGGCGGTTCCCTATATGGAGGCTATAATCCGTCGTATGGCGGCTTCTACCCGGAGGGCCCTAGAGACGGCGTATGCCACTTATGGTCCCCATTTAAGCTTACTATCTAGTATGACTCCGAGCGCGCGCATGCTTTATACTAGTAGTTCGTTAAATGCGTCGATTCGGGGGCGTTATTCGCCTTCCCTAGTTATCTATTTCCCTTAACGATTAATGAAGTGCATGAGCTAGTATTTCTCTAGGGCGAACTTTACTCCATAGCGTTTTACCCACTAGAGGTATCTCTCGTGGTCCTATTCTAGTCTTCTACACGTTCGGTTAGTATTATTATTAATAGCTAGGAGGTATATATTATCGGCGTATCCGACTACCTCTATATACTTTATTCCTTAAAGAAGGTCTACCGTAAAGAAGAGGAATAGGATCGGAGAGATAGTACTCCCTTATAGGATGCCGTATACCGTCTCTTTATATTCGCTTTAGTATCTAGGGATATATATCTAAGTTATTCTTCCTATAAGGAATAACTATATAAAGCGTATAATCCATTCTAGTATTCGTCTTATCCGGAGGTTATAAATAAGTCTTATATAGTTTACCTTATTAAACGCTCCGGCCATATCAAGGGAGAGGAGCAATACTACCCGTC
>NW_022985621.1:3467-5621 GCF_010093815.1 Pseudovirgaria hyperparasitica
TATTAGTTATATATATTATGTATATGTAGGGGGCCTATATCTATTTATAGGTGTAGTATTATCCTAAGGTTATCGCGCTCGGTATACGACCATAATAAGAGTGGTATTAATCTATGAATGTGGAAGAGGACTTGTCTTTCTAGTTCTAGAGGGTGTATAGTATGGTATCCGGGGTGTGTGGTTGGTTTACTCGTCTAGTAGTGTTTATAGGGTTCCTAGATAGCGAGTATTATAGCCCCGGTCTCTTCGAGGAGCGTCGCCTAGTTCTCTCTTTTATATTATATATTTACCTATATAATTCGGAGTATATTCTGGTCCCTCATTAGGTACTAGGGAGTATATATATCTATATGCTTATTCCTCGGAGGCGCGACTATCCTCACGCGGTAGCGGCTTTAACTATGCCTTTTAGTCGTCCCATTATCTTCGGGATAATCTACTATCCTACCTAACTACCTTCCGGAGGGGAGGTTAGGGGTGTTATAAAGGAAGGGCCCGAGGTAGATGTTATATTCTATAACTATCTCGCGCCTCTCGCTTTTATCGTGCGAATGTATTCTATAACCTATTTACATTTTATACACGTTAACGACCACGATAGGTGTTTCCCGTCGTAGTTTAAACACTATACTATGTCCCTATTTCTTAGCCCTTCTCCTCGCGGTTTATAAGGGTACTTCTAGATGGCGTGGTCCCCACGGTACTATCCGCACTTAGTCTTCTATAAGCACCTTTATGTAGTATATCCATACCCTTAGTAGTTAAAGTACTATGTTATTACCTATGCTCTATCCTATAGCTCGGCCATAAGGAGCTCTCCTTCTACTAGGAATCCCTTCTATATAATATGTTATGCGAGGGCGGGGTCTCGGAGCTCCATAATTATAGTAGAGTGTTTTTTCGCCGTCGTCTTAATCGTCTATGGGTTCTTCTACCACGCTTTCACGATCTTAATCCCTAGGTATTTTCGTACGTTGGATTGTTCTATACGCGTAATATCCTCCGCTCTAATAGCCTGTTCCCGCACGGGTACTAAGTGTACCTATATTAGGTATATGGCCGCCCTAATGGAGACGCCTAGGAAGATACTACTAATCGCGTTCGGATCGCGCGAGATAGTCTACTACGCGATATTCGTTATCGTGGTAAGTACTACTCCTTCTAGCGTGAGTTTGGCGGCGACGATATTTAACTATATTCCCTTTTATTCATTAATCTTACTTACTATGTCCTTTAGGGATACTCGCTGGACCTATGCTAGGGTGTCCTTATCCTAGATTATAACGCGTATACTATACGCCGCGTCGCTGGTCCGGGGGGCCCGTGGTATAGCTTCCGGTATTACTACTATTTATACCTATATACTAGGGCGCTTACCTTAAGTGAGTTCCTCCTAGATTCTATATAGGCTAGCCTCTATTTAGTCGAGTCTACCCTCTAGTCCTCCTAGTTATATCTTCTTCTCCTCCTCCGTAATTCCCCTTAGGTTCTAGATAAGGTCCTAGAATATATATAGGAGGGTCTTCTAGCCCTCTCCGGCTTCCTTCTCTACACGTGCTACCTAGTAGTTAATGCGATCTAGGAGGGTTTCCCCTCTCGGGGTCCCCTTTATTCCGCCTATCTATAGCGGCGTGCGCCTTTAGGTATGTTCTACGTTTTAGATAGGTGTATAGCTACCCTTAGTAATATCGCTATATGGCCTTTTCTATCGTACCGGTGGGGGTATATCCGGTATATACCGGGGTATGTCGGTGCCTAAGGCCGCCATATTTATTAGTTAAGGGCTGCCCTTAACTAATAAAAGGGGGTCGGCATGTCGGCGTTCTAGTAGCGTGGTCCGTGCCTCTATCTCCGTAAGGATTTTAAGAGGGTATATATATATCTTTACACGGTGATAACGTCTTGGTTTCGACGCTACACGTACGTACGTGTAGTAGTAGTTAGTGTACTTAGTATACTCTATCGATTAAGGTGTGTATCTCGCTGTATTACCCCGAATGGACCAAGTTGGCCTCTTAGGGATGTAAAAGAAGTTTTTCGTCCCTATAGTATAAAGTATTAGGGTCTTTAATATATATATCTATATTTACTAGACCTGACTTAGTCTATTCTATAAACTATTTTGCTAGATTTATGTCTAATCCTAGTCTAGAA
>NW_022985622.1:0-5212 GCF_010093815.1 Pseudovirgaria hyperparasitica
GAAGGAGATTAGATGTCGTTCGTATCACTATTGGTCAAGGATCCGTGTTAGAGCCACGCTCTAGGCTGGTACAGCTTTGCCATCGCCTATTGGCTATCGATTCTAGCCTGCGTAAAAGGCACTTTCCGTTCTGGGTGCGACCAGGTCGCACCCAGAACGGAATAGCGTTCTTTGCAGAATTGGCTATAAAGTCCGTGATAGTGGAGACTAATGTCAGAGAGATAACGGTTTTTTACCTTCTAAAATGACAATGACATGGCTCTCCCACCAGCAGGGGTTACATTTCAAAGATGTGTGGTTGGGCCTACCTGATAATTAACGTATACCATTTCGCCAATAATGTAGGACAATTCCACGTGCTATGAGGAGCTCCATGAAGGGCAGTCTCACGATACGGGGGCTTGCATACTTAGGGGGTGTTTGAAACCTCAGGTGGAGGTCGTTTTTTGACCTTTTTTGACCTTTTGACCTCTAGTACCCCCAAGTGTTTGAAATCTCATTCCACCTCCAGCTTAAAACCCGAGCTGAGGACAAGGATTCGATTTCGCGTATACTTCGGTAAATCTAATAGATTCATGCAACGGATATGCAGCACTACTGTCCTGTCCTCCATAGCAGTTCCCTTCTTTCCAGTGATGGGGGATAATGAGTTATACTCCGAAGCGTCGCTCCAATCGAAAGATTTGGAAAGACGCTTCTTTTCTACGGCCTTGTAGTGGTCCAGTGAAGTTTGAGATAGGAGGTCTGAAATGACTGCGGGATTGCGAAAGCTAGAGAAGAGATATGAAGTTCTTATGAAGTGGATATTTGAAGCTAAGATGTTTCTTAAATCCGGTGGCTGGCTGTCCTGTCATGAATTAAAGGGCAGCGTCGGATGCGCATCATTATTCAACACACAGGCTATGCGTCCGCCTAGGGACACCTCTTATCAGGCCTCGCGGAAGACCTCAAGATCCTCTATTGTGGCTTGGCGGAGATGCATGATGGCGTTTTTGGTCCGTTAGATTCAAAGTCAAACTTCTCGAAGGGGCTCAATCCAACGATGAATCTCCATGAACGTGAGGTTTGCCTTTAAATGACCGAGCACTGGCTGGTTTCTGCGTTGGCAAGTGGCGGTCAGAAAAACACCAGGTGACGGTAACGACGTAACGGCTTGCTTTGTCTAGAACCATACTCACCGCTTGCGCTAGAGTTGCTGCCGTGTACCTCATCGGGACTAGCGCGCTTGCATGGGAGCGTTCGTGAACGAGAGACATGCACGACAACAGTGCATTCAAGGACGAAAACGGCAGCTCACACATTGCATCGATCGGTTTGCGCCAATCTTGGGAATATGCTATTCAACTCTGGATCAGCCTGGCATGCCCCCCAAGCACCCCCCGTTCGAGCCATGTAACGACATCTCTGAGGATACCACCAGCTTCTCCTCCCTTGCCACCAATGTTCTGACAAATCTGCTAACACAAAGCCGCAAAGATGATGAAAAATATGCCGAACGAGAGCGCGAGCGCACCAGGAGTTTCTTCTCTTTAAAAGAACTTTATAAGAATAAAATAAACTTATAGAAGGATAGAGATATATCTAATTAATTATTATATCTACTTTTAAAGCTCTTGTAGACTTAGAATAGACGTAAAAGTAGAAAGAGCTCTCGGTATAATGATGGGGGAGAGAACACGCGTGTGCTAGTGCTAGCGACTCAGGTTCTAGGAAAACGACGGATCCATAGCCGAAATGCCAAGAGTGGCCTTAAAACTTGACCGCCCATAGAATAACGGAGAGATTTTTCCCCGCTTCGACTACCGATAAATCACCTCCAGCTTTGTCGCAAATACTTACAATATGGATAAATGTATTATCGTGACTAGCGATGAAAAGTCTTTGGAAGTCGGTATGTTCTCATAATGTGCTCTGTAGATGCTAGAACTAAACAGTTTGAATTGTAGCGCCCGACCGTCTTGGTTTTGCCCTCTTATTTCGAGACTTCCTAGATGACCTAGGCTTGACTAGTGAGCCATTTGTGCTCTCTCATGTACCCAAAATCGACAATTCCTTCGTACGACTCACTGATAGCACTAGGTTGATCATAATACTATGTCTATCATCTTGGAATGGGCTCTGGGCCACTACGTGGACGGGATTACCCTTCCTCCAAAACTCAAATTCTGGCAATCACGAGAGGACTTTGAGATTCTCCGAATCATACCGACCGCAGACTTTCTCGGGGCTGAAAGCTTACTAAATCAAGCGCTGACTCTCGCCAACCTACTCTTAGTGACGGATTACAAATTTCGAAACACCGTCGAGAAAACCGAGTTCTCGACGCAAATGACTAAAAGACTCTTGACCCTAGATGCAGTGCAAACTGCCCAGAGACATTACAAGTACTATTGTTACGCGCAGATCGATGGTTCTGAAAGAGAAATCTGGAGCGAGATCGTCTCGAGTTTTCCAGAGAGTAGCAGAGCTGTGAAGGATTGGACGATCTTTATTTACGCTACTTTCACTACCAAGCTTAGAGTCATCGGTAAAGAGAGCGAAACTGAGGATCTCTCAGCATTAAAGACCTTCATACACGAATGGCGCCCCTTTATCAAGGTTACATTCGATCGTATCATGACTATATAAGCATCATCTTTCCCGATGGACGAATTCTCGATAGTATCTTGGTTAGTGTCTTCTGTGTCTTCTGTGTCTCTTGACTAATAATCCGCTCGTCCCTATCTGCCGGCTACTATCTAGTTCATTACTACCGTGAGACTCTCGCTACTGCTTTAGATCTTGACGGCATGCCTGGATCTTCGATAGTTGCAATAGCCACAGCTGCCATCGCATCAACAAAATCGCTATACAAGATTGTCCAACGCTACAAAGAGCGTGCTAAGACTCTAAAAATACTATTAAGCGGGCTGGATGGCCTTCTCACCATTCTCGACACACTCTCTACAATAAACGAGACCAACGTGCAAGATCAAATCGACTTGTGACAAGGAGTGAGTGCTCAGAGGGGGTTGTGTATCAAGGATGCATGTGTGGCTTGCTGCGACCGGTCAGACAGAACCCTTCTTGATCGATCGTTATGCGTTCGGGCTCGGAAGCGGCACAGGCCTTCAGTGTATGGATCCACATCAATTTGTTGTTGTACAGTGCGCAAACGACTGGTGGGTCAGGCTCCGAGAAGAGTTCTGATTGATCGGGATGCAGTCTTCGTGCTGGGTTCCATGATATGACGTATCTACTTGGGCGAGTCCGGAATTTCACTGTTCCTTTCGGCAAGGATCTTGTATGATTGCGGCCCATACTATACCGTGGTCGGCTTGGAACGTTTCTGGTGCTATGTAATTTTATTGACGAGATTTCTACCTCGTTAATAGGTTTATGGTCAACGACATCTTTATCATCCAACGACATCTTTATCACCCAACGACATCTTTATCATCCAACAACATCTTTATCATCAAACGACATCTTTATCATGTCTGCTACCATTTCCTATGACCCGGGTCGGTCCACATTTGTACCTGGACTAGGAGAGAAGGGGGCATAGGCTGACTTTCTGCCAAAGTGGTAGAGAGTAAATCTAGCAGCTTATGCGTCTGCTCGGTATGCCCAGGTAAGAATCTCGGCAACCGGCCTGGGGCGAGGCTCGCAGAACCGCAATGATCAGGAGTGGCGAGCACGACATACTCAGGCTGGCTACACTATGCTCGCTGCGTCGCAGGGTTGGCGACGGTTATGGCGCATGAGGGCCGACAATCCTTGTGTTATAACAAGCGGATGTTCAATCACCTGTAATTTGTGGGCTCTTGCCAGCCCCTCTTTGCACAACTGATCCGTGGCGAGTAGTCTCTTTTGACGGCACGACGACCGTTGAGGGCTTGGACGTGCGGCTACTCCGTGTGTAGGCCATGGATAGCTCTTCCCAGATGCTTACTGCCCTTCGTTCGAGTTTAGAGGCTCGTCAGGTCATCACTAGAGCAAGTAAGAGTCGACCTTGCCCTGGCAGCGGCTATGGGTGCAGTCATCGATCGTGGTATTTGTCCCTAACCCCATCTACTATCACCGGACCACCCCTTGAGCTATATGAAGAGCTGCTGGGCGAAGTGGTTCACTTAGGGTTGATGGCTTCGGCATAGTTGATTGCTACAATCGATGCTGATTTCTGCTTCGTAACCCAAAGAGATTCAAGATTCTCCAGTCGAGAATGGCATATCTTCTATTTTGATGCCAGGTTGGGAGGCAGGCCTCGAGCGGGAGGACTTACTTTTGATCCCGTATACGACGATCAATAACTCGAACAATGCATGAATGAAGCTACCCCTGCCGCCTGCACCCTGTCAGGGACTCTGCCGTTGCTGGCACTTACTGGGCAATCGGAGTGCTGGTGACGAAGACACTCCTTCCGGTTCCCTTGTTTGTAAAGCCTCTCTTGGCAACAGAGTGTTACCAAGAGCGGCTTTACCCAGCTAAAGAGCTCCCACCGCCCCGACCATCTTTTGATACTGTTGCGCAGCTGCAATGGCCTGTAAGTGCTACCTTATGGAACTACTAATACAGATTCTTACGACGGATTCAGGCTCTAATTACATGCCAAAGGAGCTGATCTTCTTGGTTTCGAATTTAGGAGATCTTTTGAGCCATCTTTATTGTGGCTTACTTAAACCAGGTATCTTGCACTCCTCCGATAGGCGTGGGTAGAACAATAAGAAGCCACATATGGGGGTGTTGACTTCGCGTAGAAATGTGTTGCCACCCAGTAATTGAAGCTTTATTTTAGAGTATTGTTACAACATTCTCGTGATAACGATGCGTTTGACCCGGCCGTATTCGTTGTATCACCTGTGCAGCAAGCCAGCACGAACTCATCGAAAAGCCCATCTGCATGACATGATCGGATGTGCACCAAAGCTCTATGAATCATGTAGAACGCTAACTTGCCGGTCACCGCTACTAATAAAGATGCCATAGCATCCACTCGCTCGGTCAAAAATGAGATGAGGACCATTAGAAGTGGAAGCATTTCGAGATCTATTGTGGACCAGTCTGATATCAACGTGAAGGCCGTCCGTAGTGCCTTCACCATCACGCCTTATGCTTATTACACCGTAGTGTTATATTTACTAGAGCTAGCTGCTATCTGAATGGAGATGAGTAGTCTTAATTCCTGAAAGGGGTAGCTCGGGATGTGTATCACAACACGGACGGCACTTTT
>NW_022985623.1:0-5168 GCF_010093815.1 Pseudovirgaria hyperparasitica
GACCCGCTTCCAAGTCGTCAGCACGCCTGTAGACGTATCGAGCTCCCACACCCGCATCCGGCGGTGAAATCGATGTTTACCGACCGAGCTATATCCGCCGAACCCGCTACCACCTGCATGACACAGCCAAGGGCGAGTCAGGGTCTTTGAACGGTTTTGTTGTCGTTTGAATGGCAGCAGAGCGCAAAAGTCATTCACGTGGTCGTGCCCACAGCCCAAGGCTGATATTCCACTCTGGACCAAGGCATTATAGAAATGAGAATTACGTCTGGGGGCTTCCGTTGGCTCTCTTCGATTTCCACCGCGTATGTCTAAATTGCTGCATCCAAACTCAGGAAGAGGTATGTGTTGGTAGACTATAGACAGATGAAAGTTTCCATTACTACTGCCTTTTCCGCGCCGGCTTCCGTGCTCGTTCGTAGTGTCGAGAAACCAGTCGATTTGACTTTGCTTTATTGGCTCATAGTTGGAACCATATATTGACTTAGGCACCTGCCCGTGTGAATCCAGAAAATACAAGGTCGCCAATGGAATCTGTACTGGGGAATGGGCTAGAATCTCGATATAGTAGTTGCCTATACCGTCCACGTGCTCCGGTCCCGGCTCGCAGAGGCTGAAGGGTAAGTTTTGGAGTATTGACATTTGGGCGGTGCCTACAGCCCAGTTAGCAAGGATACAACCAGGCCCAAATTTTGAATATATGGTCAACGCTCGTATTGAGTAGCTATAAGAGGGATGGGATAGAGGAATGCTTACGTGATAGGGCGTTTCTACCCTCGCTATCATGGTTCCCAAAGACGGCTGCGAACGGGATTGAACGTGCAATCATAGGGGCAACCACCTTGAAGAGAGCGGATTGGGTGTCTGGGATATCGTGATGTAGCTGATCTCCAGTAAGCACCACAAGGTCTGGTCCCTCAATATCCAGGACCTCTTCAATAAATTTGACGGTTAATGGGTCAGCCTTATTCTCTGGAAGATGGTTTCCGTGGGCATCTATAGCATCTTTACAGATGCCAGTACCTGTTACCATATGCGTATCAGAAATTTGGATAATCTTGAATTTGCCGTCCTCCCTAACTCGCAAACCTGCCTTAGCATCTGGTGGAGGCTCAGCCCTGCCATGAAGAATGGTTAAACTTGCAACATGTGCATCTCGAGGAGTCTGTATTTGTAGGGGCGATCGTATCAGCTTCCACTGTGGGCGCGGATCAATAGCGTCTGGGCCAAAGAGTACGTCCACATGTGTCACAGCTTGGCCGATATTACCAGAAAACTTGGTTCTCAGTATCCATATTCCACCAGGTCGACTTTCCCACGTATTAGCTGAGCCTGGGTTGGGCGGCTGCTTGCCAACTCTAATATCCACCACCATCATATCCTCAGCTCCAAGCTCTTGTTCATCCATCAAGGCCACGTACAGCCACGCACTTTGCCGGGAAGTATATAGATAGAGATCCTTCTCTACACGGTGCCATTGGCGCGGATCCAGTCCACTGGGTAAATGTTGACCGGATGAAGACGAAAAGCTTATTGTAAGATCTGTGACAACTGGACGAACAACGATCGCTGCGGTGGAAGAAGCGGGTAACGTTGCCACTTCGGAGGAAATGACGAGGTTGAAGGGGTCGAAAACATGAAGTAGCATAACAGCTAGTAGGACGGATGCTGATGCGATCGCGAATGCCATTTTTTTTAGATGTCTTCCAGAATTTATGAAACGGTATGGGGTGATGCGACGGGTTAACGACTTTACGTAGAGCGTAGATAGAGTACTAACCCGAATTAGTCATAGGCGCTCTGTGTCTTGGCAATCGTGGCCTACAGTTTCGACCGTGACTCCCAATTGCCTTCCCCATGCCACACTGTCAAAGACCACGTGACAGTCCTTACCATCATGTGATCATGTTATACCAGATGAAGTTAGTAAGTAGGCGTGGCCCATGTGAGTAAGTCCGCGCTTTTTTTCCTCTCAACTAATTATATTCCACAATAACACAACGCTATGGCTCATCGCATTTTCATCAAATGCACCTCGTCCTTCGATCTCATCGATCTCACCCATGGTGATGTATATTTACAAGCGTAGTCCATATATAGATATTTCAGCTGTGACACCATCCCTGCGATTCCTTTCCAACACGATCTGCTTTTCCTCCCGTCTCTCTGATCCGGTGTTTAAATCAGACAGATGAGTTTACGCTATCATTGAGCGCAGAAATAGTCTATTCTTGTTGACAGAAAGGTTTCTTGGCCAGGATCGAACAGCTCAGCCGGTAAAACATCAGTATGGGCGGCACCAGAGCCAGCATAAGCTACCGTACTCTGCCCGGATATCTGTGATACCCAGTTCACATCGTCGTCATCAAGATCGGTCCGGTGATGCTGCGATAGATGTTCCTCTTTCTCGATGTCCCGCACTCGGTAGCTACGCTTTTTCTTCGTGTATTTACGAGTCAGCTCGGTAGTGCCCAAAAGACCAGTAAATTTGTTTGAATTATACGCCGAGAATGGGAAAGAAGCCACTTAAAGCACTTAGGTAATCCGTAAAGAGGCTATACAAGGTGAACGTTAAGCGATACGATCCCGAACGGCGGACTGATAGGTCCGGGAAGACAAAAAATGCACTTTTACCAAGGCTCGGGCACTGCATATGAGAAACAGAAATTCCAATCATAAGTTCATCGTTCGAACTTTGCGCGGGTTTTTCGTAGGGACTGACGCTTTCTATTGTCGCGACGAGAAAAAAAGTTCCGAACACTTGGACTTGAGTTTCTTCTTGGGCGTAGTTATCGAAAATGTGGAGCTCTATAATAGGAGGAGGGTCGATTGGCCGGCGCTGTTCAAAGGCTGCTTATTGAATCAGTACCTGACGGATATAGACTTGCTGACCTACCTTTCTCCCCGTAACCACAAGCTCGAGATGTCTTTGGTTGTTGTAAGACGCTCAACATATATGATGTCGCTCCATCGACGCTGGTTACAGTGCTTATCGGTTCGTTCATGACATAATTATATATAACTAGAACGGGGTAGATAGTAGGCAAACGATGAGTGTGCGTACTGCAATCTAGTAGCGGTGACTGGCCGGTCAAGGACTATGTGATACGTATATATCCTAATGTCCCAGAAGTGATCACAGACGTCCTGATCCATAGCTCGGTTTTGGACTTCCCCACGCGAGACGATCTTGCCGCTGTAATGCGCATGGCTACATCACTCCATGGGCGATCGTGATGCTTTTTCCAAATCACTAACCCTTCCCCCTAAGCTGATCCCATACTTACCACTGCCGAATCTCCCCGCTTTAGTGCATTCCTTCGAACTGTGTGCAGACTCCACGCCCTAATTGTAGACGTAGATTATGAAAGCGCCAGATCTGAGCTGATCCCGCATCTACCACTACCGACCCGTCCCCTTTGGTGCTTTCCTGTAAGCCATGTGCCAACTTCGCTTCGGAAAGTTCGCCTTACTCGTACAAGGAAGGAGGAGCGTAAGATAATCATCAGGCAGGCGGCAATGGACTCGAGACGTAATTACGCTATCTGATGGTTCCCCCGAGTCCGGATGCTGTGCCGACTCCGTGCAGAGATGTGTTGCGACTAAGACAGATTGACACTTGCATTGCCCAAGTACTCCTCTTTCCAATGTCTGCTCCTATACTCCTCCTACCTTCTCTCATCTTCCTCGCAACTAAGGTGCCGTGATCATAAGTGCTCATTGTGCGGCCCAAAATGGCCCTTACAGAAGCTGTCGCAATTGACCGCTCTCAACAAGTACAAATCTGTGTTATGACGATTCTTTTCTGACTGAGCATTACAGATTAGAGCGGCGCTACTCGCCGTCATTGATATATTCGATAAATTCTCGATAGACTTCGACACTGTACATGGCTCCAACCCGCTTACAGACCTCCACACGGGTGCTAAAGAACTACTCGCCAGTATTCCTGCTGAACCGCTGAGCTCGCCATTAGCAATTCAACCTTTTCATAGATCTCCCTATAAGGAAGTCACCGCAAGCCAAAGCAATTGCGAACAGTGTCGAGCCACTGAGCCGAGCCTCACGGGAGATGGAGCACCGAGCTGCGGCCATGACTTAGTTCCACTAAGTCTCATTCCTAACGCCAGTATCTTTGAAGACATGACCAGCGACTCTCGTTCTATCGACGCACGCAATAACGAGAATAACCATGGATCAGCCGCTGTATACACGTGTACGAGTCCCACCGCGTGTACGAGTCCTATTACGAGCACGAGTCCTACCGCGAGCACGAGTCCTACCGCCAAATACGGAATATCTATTGCAGGACGTCAACGGTGTCAGCAATGAAACACAGCCAAATCCTCATCTTATTGTAGATGCCAGGTAATTGCCTTCTAGATACAACGATAGTTCATATCATGATCTGTCTTTGAAGACTTCTTCATTGGAACGACGAGCACTCTCATGTGACCGTTCTCGACTTTCATTGTGACATCCTCGTGACAAATTATGCATGAATCATTTGGGACTTCGCATGATTCACTCTTGCTTGATTCAATAGTGATAGTAGGTGTATCCTTTCGATATACGATATAGATTATACAGGGGCCTGTGAACAAGGTGTCTTGGCTGATTGCAGAGAACCAGTGTTCTTCTTTTTTCCAGCCAGCGGGTAATTCCTAGAACTCTTCAGTTTGCTGATGCATCAGAAACTATTTCGACTTACCGGTTGGCATTGAGCTTCTAGTTCTGAGACTGCGTTGTCGGGTATAAACTTTATGATTTTCTGCCTCGGAAAGTTATGAATAGCTTCCTCAAAATCTTTCGGGCTCACAGCCTTTAGAGCCGTAAGCCCTGTGGACAAGTTTTTAATGGCGAAAGGTTTGGTCATAGACTCGAATCGTGCTGGAACGGCAAAGGTATTGTTTGAAGCAAAGTGGAAGACGTAGGTAGAAAAGATGATTCCTAATGCTGCGTGGCAGTAATTTGCCACTAACCCACTTTGAGACGCGGGGCAGCTGGTCACGCGTCCGGAGGGTTTCTCAAGCGTCCAGTTGTATTATATGTACTATACGAGTCGGCTATTATACTATATATCTAAGCCGTCTTACTAAGTGATATAGAAAAAGCTTAAAGCACGTGTATATCCTTAGCCTATAAGGTTAAAATCAGTCAAAATCAGT
>NW_022985624.1:0-4783 GCF_010093815.1 Pseudovirgaria hyperparasitica
AGTATTTAAAATGCGTTATCCGCCTCTCCAGAACAAGACTATCTGGACTATCGACTTCCTATAATTGTGTTTCTCTGTTTTATCTGTTCTCCCCAGATATCACTTTCCACTTTGTATACTGCAAACGACCGACCCACACCATGTCGGCCAAAGTCCTGGATGGCCGTCGTCTTACCCTGTTTAGGAAATGCTACCAACTTCAAGCTCAGTTTCCTGGTATGGAAATAGATTGTAGAGTTGCGTACAATGATGTGATCCATGTATATCGTCATGACAAAGAGGCTTCTTGGCCTACTCAAGTGAGTTTTTGAAGTTGCGAGTTTATCGAACAGCGCACTCACTTTTACAAAAGGATGAAAACCCCACGCGAGTGTATCTACCCTGCGATTTCCAAACGGTGAGAGAATCACAATCAGTAGGTGTCATCGGCGGTTTTGACCCTGCCAATCGATCAAGCCTCAACGATCGATCTCTTGAAGCCACACCTGATCTTGTGTATGATCCGTACGCTTCGCCAAGTGGGAAACAATCTTCTCCAGTCGCATCCATCGAGGGTCTGGGCGCTGATGAAAATCGCACTATTCAACAGAGCGGGTCGAACTTCAGTTTGCAGAATCGTGGCGACAATGATGGACTTTTATTCCCACTCAGCTCCCTAAACAACAATAGTCCAGATATCGACTACTTTATATCCCTCCCCATGCAGACACTCAGTGACCAGGATTTTCTCGCAGAATGCAGGCATCAGACTGCAGAGAACGCCTATGTTGCCCACAATCATGGAATCGACGTCCTACGGCCTCCCAAAAGGCGACCAATTCCAGTGAGATCTCCGCATGGCTACCTGCACAAGCGACGACGTTTAGGTCACGACTCTTGATTAATTGTTACGGTGGGCAAGTTTGGCGCAGAAGTTGATGGAGGCTCTAATAACTTGGCAAGATGACGTGTTGATCCCTTGACGCCTGTTGGTTGTTTGATTCTGGAGCGTGTATTGTCAATGGTTTTCTTGTCGTTCCTGGATGAGACACGTTTCTCGCTTTTTTGGGGGTTTCTCTCTGTCTTTGGCAACTTAAGCAGACTAGATTTAGATGGAAGTTCCAGGTGCATAGTATCAGGTCTGTCATAAACGCGCTCGTTCTCCTTGAATAGAGTCAGAGATGCCGTGTTGCCTATAAATAAGTACTGGTGCATCCGGAGCAGTTCTTCAAACCTGTATTGGTCATTGTAATTGAAAATTTCTCGGTCTCGTGTCATTAGTTTCACAGTGGGTATATCTAGCCGGAGAACGTTGAAGAATTCGTATAAGTGATTTATTTCAGCGTATAAAGGAATGAAGAATAGCTTCTCGTTCGTTGTATAGACCATAACAACGTACGTGCGTATCGGCGAATTCTCTGGTAATCTAAATTCTGCGCCGACATGGGTCCCTCGAGTAGAAGTTGGTTTCGGTGCTGTGAATCTTCTATTGCCTTCTGGCGCTGCTCTGTCATCGTCGAAATAGTCGCACGGAGGTCATGCATGGCCTTTTCGTGTATTTTGTAATCTTGTTCCACTTCTCCTTTGAATTGTTTCATCCTTTCGTCTCTCAACAAGATCTCGTGATTGAGGCTAGCCATTCTAGCCTCCATCATCGCCTAAGTCGAAGCTTGCGCTGCAGACTGTTGCTGCAAAATCTCGATGTCACTGTTCAAAGCTGCCTTCTCTAATTTCTCATTCTGCAATTTATTATGGTGTGCTTGCTCCATATCTTGGATTTTCTGAGTCAGCGCAAGGCATTTACTTTGCTCTTCACGTAGGGACGTGGCAAATCGGGCTTCAAGGTCGTTCTGCAGTTCGGTGAGATCACCTGAATCTACCTGCATGTTCTCCGTTTGATCTAGGAATTTGACGTTTATCTAAATAGGTTAGAATGAAAAATATATTCATAATGAATAACTCACATCAAGGCCGTCGAAAAACGTCTTCAAGAAATCAAGTTTAACATATAGAGATGTGATATTCTCGCCATCGCTGATCGCGTGATGCTTTCTCATTTGTGCCATAAGCGGAGGTAAATATAGAGAAGTTTTTTCGGCCTCGTAGTCTCTTTCAAATGGACGACCACAGCGTCTTTCTGACCCCAATCGCCCCTGATCGGTAAATATCGGCGCGTCTGGCACAGAGCCTGTCCCGGCACCCGACTTTCTCAAGATAGCAGCAATATTTCGCCACTCGTTTTCTGGGATTTTGAGACGTAAAATTTCAGAGCCTTCGACAAGATGACAGGCAAGTAGGTCCATGGGGTCTTCTGTAATGGCTTCCTCAATAAATTCAATACGAAATCCAAGATCAAAAGCCATCCTGGCTAACTTGCATATGACAGCTTGGTTCGATCGGCTAAGAGGAGGTTTCGGGTGCCCTAGCTCTTTCCTAGGAGTGAAATTCGTCACATCAGTGAATCGCCGTAAGCAGAATGTCCACAGTTGGAGATATGCGAGTTGTTTCTCATCATGAGGATTCTCGGTCATGGCCTCAACATTATTACCCTCCCCCCACTCGATGGTGAAGCGCGTTGGTCTGAAATAGGCTGCCGAGAACGCATCCCATATACTATTCTTTGAGGTTCCCGCAAGTGTACGAAGTATACTACTGGCGGGTTCGAGAAGCTTTAGATTTTCGAAGAATGTCCTAATACTAGGTATCAGGCAGTCAATCGATAACAATTGGTCGTGCACCGTTTGACATCAAATTTATTCGGGCTTTTCCGCCTTTGATTGGGCCTCGACTTGACGTCTGTATAGAAAATATTCCAACTACACGAGTTCCTCTTGCTGTTGCAGTACGTCAGACTGCTTCAAATACTGATCAACGAGATTTTTTGTTTTATATCATTTTGGCCCCCCTATACTTGCAGGGCCGAAGTGTGCCATGAGGTATATTTTACTCTCTAGGTTGGGTATCTGCACTGTAGATGCCTCCACGTTCGAACGTCAGGAATATACACTTCTAGAACCTACATAGGCAGGGACTTTTTGAATGTATCATCCACCCCGCCCACAAAACAGCAGCCAACCTTCGAACGCGATAATTCACAACCAGCCGAAATATTGAAGTGGTCTAAGTAATATTCTGGTACAAATTGCGATTATCCCGAAAGGATTGACGCACAAGGGCTATGCCCGAGCGTCGCCGGAATCCGCGTCTATTGTGAGACTCTCGTGCAAGCTCGACCGTCTTTTCGGTGGTAGAGGTGGAGGCGTCGGTGTCCCCGTAGTGTCGTATGCACCACGTCTCCAACCATAGCACTCAGTGTACACGTGCATTTGTGCCCTGATTATGTGGCATAGTTAGCAAGGAATATCAAACGATGAAAGAGCATCTTACCTAGTAGAAATACGAAAGGGGAAGTTCAACAGTCGAGGCGCCGTAGAAACAAAGACGTTGATGTACAAGGAAATGAAATCAACAGTCGAGACGCCGTAGAACCAAAGACGTCGATGTACAAGGAAATGAAAGTAGGGGAGTAGAGGATATTATATGGTCACGGCGGCGTTCAGTCTTGCGCTTAGGTCCCATCGATTCAAGTAGCACGTACCAGGTTACGGCATGAACCTCGTATCATTGACTATATAGGAAATGTCGCCACATTTGACCAGGGTGGTACAGTAAGGGGAGTGAAAAAGATCTCATGCTTCTCACTCGACGGAGTCACGGCTTGAGATGTCATCGACGAGATACTCGAGACCGTTGATGTACCATTATGAGGTCTAGCACATGAGAGTTGTTCATATATCGTCACCTCCCAACGCGCCACGCGGTGAAGTTTACGACCAAGCTGCAATTGGTCCGCAAGGTCACGGTCATCTCGCATCAGCTTTGAGACGTGGACAGAATTACAGGACACATCATGGCCCCCGGGTGCGGCAAGTGGATGGAATCGTACGGCGTACATGATTTTCAAGTCAACGTATCCTTCTTCCAGCTCGAGAATTCCACTATGAGAGTATACTAGGCTTGGTAGCGTAACAATACACAGATCACGCTCTCTACAAAGAGAGCAGCTAAGACAGGCTCGGAGATCAGGAGCCATTAGAAGAACTTGAAATGTCGATAATATACATAGCGTATATCAAGGCAGACTTGAAAGTCTACCGGACCACGACCATCCCCTGAGTTTCGCGCGGTAGACGACAGCTGCATCGAGCATCCCACGGATCATCAAGTTCTCCTGGCATCATTAGAGACCCCAGAATGGTTCAGCTAGCCTGGGTCACAAACGCCATGTCGACCTCCTATTCAGATTTCCAGAATGGTTCGATCTGTAACGCCGGTGCATTAGTCTTGACCCCTGATAGACTTTCTCACAGGGCGCACGCAGCATATTATTGCCCGCTGGTATGCGACAACGCGGCACGTGCAGGCTACTGATCTGCTCGAGGAGGGTCCCTGAGAGTCGATGTATTCATACATGTTCTGCTTCTAAGGCGCGGTCATGCTCCCTCTGACTAACATGTGGGTCGAAAAGGATTATCTAAGCTATATATGGTGTAGTGCGATATGATCCTGCACTGGTACAGACATGCTAGCCCGGGGTAAAGCCGCTCTTGGCAGCATGCTGTTGCCAAGAGCGGCTTTACAAACAAGGGAACCGGAAGGAGTGTCTTCCTCACAGTATTGTTGCCAGGACACTCCTTGCCGGACCAGCACTCCGATTGCCCAGTGGAGCAGGGATCCTGTAGACTGTCCATCAGCTACGCCCCGCGCCAGAGCATGCCTGAAACCACGCTGTGGTCTTGACCCT
>NW_022985625.1:0-1178 GCF_010093815.1 Pseudovirgaria hyperparasitica
GTCCTATAGCGCCCGTTCGGGCTTAGATAAGTATAGATACTTAGGCTTTCGTTAGCCCTTTATATATCTATTTACTCGGTTCCTTCTATAGCCCTTAAATCTACTCTAGGTACCTATTCTACTAGGAGGTCTAGTAGGTATAGAGTGCCTCTTTCTACTTATCTTAAGTCTATAACTATATATTTTTTACGAGTTCTTAAAGGCTCTACTAGTCTAGAAGAGCGTCCGGGTTATCTCAGACTTCTTATACTACTTAGCTAGAGTCGGCTTCTATTAAGCACCTATACCGTATTTAATTCTAGCCTATATATAGGAGTGTGTGGTAATATATACTAATTCATATACGTAGTGCGGCGAAAGTATATTCTACGTTTTCTATACGTTCCTATACTTATTATTTAGTAAAGTATACTACTCTCTATATCTAGTAGAAGTTATATATACTTATAATATCTATCTCGCGTCGTAGTAGTACCATATTAGTAGCTTTATATACGCCTAATATAAGACGGAGTATACGGTTCTATATAGATTCGAGCTTTATTTACCTAGTCTATATAAGGGCCGTGTACTAGTACTCGTGTCTATACGTGAAGGCGGGTCGTACTATAGATATATATAGCTAGCGTGCCTTATCCCGGGCGGTTCTCTACGTAGAGGCTATAATCCGTTATATAGCGGCTTCTATCTAGAGGGCCCTAGAGACGGCGTATACTACTTATAGTCCCTATTTAAGCTTACTATCTAGTATAACTCTAAGCGCGTGTATGCTTTATACTAGTAGTTCGTTAAATACGTCGATTTAGAGGCGTTATTCGCCTTCCCTAGTTATCTATTTCCCTTAATAATTAATAAAGTATATAAGCTAGTATTTCTCCGGGGCGAACTTTACTCTATAGCGTTTTATCTACTAGAGGTACCTCTTATAGTTCTATTCTAGTTATCTATACGTTCGGTTAGTATTATTATTAATAGCTAGAAGGTATATATTATTAGCGTATCCGACTATCTCTATATACTTTATTCCTTAAAGAAGGTCTACCGTAAAGAAGAGGAATAGAATCGGAGAGATAGTGCTCCCTTATAGGATGCCGTATACCGTCTCTTTATATTCGCTCTAGTATCTAGGGATATATATCTAAGTTATTCTTCCTATAAGGAATAACTATATAAAGCGT
>NW_022985625.1:3243-4778 GCF_010093815.1 Pseudovirgaria hyperparasitica
GTCCTATAGCGCCCGTTCGGGCTTAGATAAGTATAGATACTTAGGCTTTCGTTAGCCCTTTATATATCTATTTACTCGGTTCCTTCTATAGCCCTCGAATCTACTCTAGGTACCTATTCTACTAGGAGGTCTAGTAGGTATAGAGTGCCTCTTTCTACTTATCTTAAGTCCACAACCGTATATTTTTTATAAGTTCTTAAAGGCTCTACTAGTCTAGAAGAGCGTCTAGGTTATCTCGGACTTCTTATACTACTTAGCTAGAGTCGGCTTCTATTAAGCATCTATACCGTATTCGATTCCGGCCTATATATAGGAGTACGCGGTAATATATGCTGATTTATACACGTAGCGCGGCGAAAGTATATTCTACGTTTCCTATACGTTCCTATACTTATTATTTAGTAAAGTATACCACCCTCTATATCTAGTAGAAGTTATATATACTTATAACGTCTGTCTCGCGTCGTAGTAGTACCGTGTTAGTAGCTTTATATACGCCTAATATAAGACGGAGTATACGGTTCTATATAGATTTAAGCTTTATTCGCCTAGTCTATATAAGGGCCGTATACTAGCACTCGTGTCTATACGTAAAGGCGGGTCGTACTATAGATATATATAGCTGGCGTGCCTTATCCCGGGCGGTTCCCTATATAGAGGCTATAATCCGTCGTATAGCGGCTTCTACCCGGAGAGCCCTAGAGACGGCGTATACTACTTATAGTCCCCATTTAAGCTTACTATCTAGTATAACTCTAAGCGCGCGTATACTTTATACTAGTAGTTCGTTAAATACGTCGATTTAGGGGCGTCGTTCGCCTTCTCTAGTTACCTATTTCCCTTAACAATTAATAAAGTATATAAGCTAGTATTTCTCCGGGGCGAACTTTACTCTATAGCGTTTTATCTACTAGAGGCACCTCTCGTAGTCCTATTCTAGTCTTCTACACGTTCGGTTAGTATTATTATTAATAGCTAGGAGGTATATATTATCGGCGTATCCGACTATCTCTATATACTTTATTCCTTAAAGAAGGTCTACCGTAAAGAAGAGGAATAGAATCGGAGAGATAGTACTCCCTTATGGGATGCCGCATGCCGTCTCTTTATATTTACTCTAGTATCTAGGGATATATATCTAAGTTATTCTTCCTATAAGGAATAACTATATAAAGCGTATAATCCATTCTAGTATTCGTCTTATCCGGAGGTTATAAATAAGTCTTATATGGTTTACCTTATTAAACGCTCCGGCCATATCGAGAGAGAGGAGCGATACTACCCGTCCCTACTTCTATACGGTCTAGATAACTTCGATAATATATTAGATAGCTATTATTAGGGAGCTACCTACCTTTACCTTCTGGTTTAGAGGGAGGAGATTATATTCCTATACCGCGGTACTTATCTTCTTCGCTATTATAGCCTCTAGTATCTTACCTAGGTAGAAGAGAAGGGCGATTAGTCTCTATCCCTTTAGGGAGTTAGGGCTCTTTCCTAGTTTCGGGAGTATAATGGTATAGGCGACTCGGAAG
>NW_022985626.1:0-4546 GCF_010093815.1 Pseudovirgaria hyperparasitica
AGTGGAGGCTTCAGGCCAGCCACTGGTCGTACATAGTGCCTCAATACTGATGGAGGTTAGTGCTGGCAGCGCGTATTGTCAGTGGTGGAACATCAGGGAGCGAGGAGTGAGTTGCGTGCTCGCGGAGCGCGATGGGCCACACCATCTCTTGAGGCCACGCGGCTGCCATGGTGTCCGGGACGCACTGGGCGATGCGCCTGGCTCACAGCAAGTCAAGTAGGCTAATGAGAAGGTATATGCGTACGTTTGAGCGACTGAATTCCAAAAAATTGGGTTCTCGCTGTTGTCGTGTTTTTTCGAATCTCCGCCTTGCGTTCACGCTATCTTTTTGGTTTTAAGCTGGCTGAATCAGCCATGCATGGTCACTCTGAGATTGTATGTGGGTACCAAGCCAACTTCTGCCTGAGAATGGAATGTGAACAATTTCCACTTTGCTCCTATCTCGGGGAGGCTTGGAAATTCTACGACTGTGTAGACTGTTGTGCGTAAATGCTTGGCAAAATGCTGACACCCTAAGATTAGCTTAGACAAGCCGTATTTCTGGCTGATGTGAGTTTTACTGGTCGACGCGCTTGCGACCACAGGGATCAAGCAGAATTACAGATTTTAGGGCTGAACGGCGGCAAGGATCAAACGAGCCAGTGCCAGATCCCACGCGCACTAGTTCTCGAAGTGGAATCGGCTACTGAACGCACTAAAACCTGCGTTTTTGCTTGATCCCTGATGATGATTCCAATGATGAAAATGTATCTACAGTCGGTTTGCCCCGAGCGTGGAAGTATGCAGATGACAGGCTCGGCTACTGCGTTGAAGCTAAAAACTATGCCCAATTTGCCCGTATGTGGCTTGCAGGATCCCCAGGGTGCCGGACAGAAGGTTGACTCATACCAGACTCGACAAATCATGTTCAAGAGGCAGTCTAGGAGATGGAGAAGACTCAAGTAACCGGCCGATAGATAGCCTCGTATCTAGATACCCTGGCATCTGCAGTAATGCGGCACGAGTGGTAATACATTGGTCTGGACCTAACGGGCCCTGACCCGAGTATGACGTCCGAGGAGTAGAGGTTGTGAAAGCGAACGATTTGTCCCAGACAGTATGGACATGTGGTGATAGTAAGGCATTCGAGGGATCTCTGAGCAGTTTTTGATCCTGTGTATTGCGAATGCTCAGAAGTATGGCAAACATTACGTCCCTTACCGTCCGCTCCATCCTGCACTGATCCTGGAGTCCGTGGGGGCGAATTGTCCGCACGGCAATGGGACCCGCACGAAATAATTGACCCTGCGGGCCTGTCGCCCGCACTCGCAAAAGTCCCGTACAGACCCATGACATAATCAACCTTGACAATAATGGAGCCCGCGCGGGCGATTGGGGAGAGCGGGCTCGCTGATCCTCGGCGCCCTACGACCCATCGCTTTCCCAAGTCTGGGTCTCGCTTCCCGGAAAGGCCCACTTCTACCCGCCGTCGCCCCACTACACAAGGAACGCCTACCGGCCAACGGTTACGGGACATCTACAGCCCGCATACCACCGATGGCCGTACGGGCTCTTCGGGGCGCTAACAAAGTGACTTATAACCGCCTAAGCCTTCTCGCCAGAGGTAGATTGCTAGCTACCGTCCTAGCAATCTCGAGAGGATCAAAAGGCCAGTTAGATGAGGACTCAGGGTAGTCCAGGTTCCCCATCATCTATATCCCATCCCATGAAAGTGCTCAGGTTCGACAAAATCTTATCGGCCACAATCTTTTCCGCATCTACCGACGCGCCGTAACAACAGTCAAGACAGTCTTGGTCATCGGAATGACTTAGTATCACTAGATTGACGAATGTAACACGAATCTGATTGCATCATCCACATGGCAGAAACTTCCAACGAGGTGTGGTCCCGAGTCAGAGCCTCCCCCGTCAGCCACCACGCAAGTCACCGCTGGAGAACTATACCCTTCACAGGAGGAGATGCACTCGCATCGTGCCGACAGGACACTATTCGTTGAGACGCCGGGACTCCTCTCCTCTCCACGTATCACAGCCTCCACTCGATGTCAAGTGGGCTGGTCATATCGTATCGGATACCATCTGTGTCACGAGGGATCCAGATGATTCGACAGTTTCCTAGCTGCAACACGTGCTAAGGAAAGCGCTTGAGGTATATAAACTGCAGCCAGTCCCTCCTGCTGTCGTCTCTCCCTTCCTCTTCTTTCCTCTCACACAGTTCATCGATTCGTCATCACGTGTCCCTCTTCACAGAATGAACATGCAGTACGTCCAGGACACACTCGCCCCCCAAACTGCAGCATCAAGATCATTGCCGATGGGTGCGTCGATCTGGTTGCTGTTGAAAGTTGCGAGTTTCCATCCCAGAGCCAGCTCGAACCAACCCCCCCCCCCCTTGTCGGACGACCTCGGTGATTGTAATAAAAGTCTCTTTGACAATCACTCCGGTCTTGGTTCCTCCCAAGTCACGGCCGACGACATTCCAGCTAGCCTCCTGGAGTTCAACGATCTGGTCTTCGGCGATCAAGCGAGCTTCGAGGCAGACCCCGGGATTCCGACGCAGGGCTTGACGAACTCCCTTCGGTTCTTGAGTTCAGCACCGCTGGCAAAGGGACTAGGCAAGGGTCGGCGGCTCCGCCAAAGCAGGAGCACGTGTCTTCGTATCATAACGATCTTATGTGTCCCACCTCTGGAGAGGTCGATCTACAGCATGTCCAGACTGATCACGGGGCTAGTACCACATCGAGCCTACTCTGCAACAATCGAACTGAACCGAACGATGTCCCCATGACTGGGCAGAGCGACCACGTAAACTGTTTAATGATCAAAGCCCCTATGCGTCCGACCAGCCAATTGCGTCCCGCCCCGAAGGCGTCTCGCAAGAGAACGAAGAGGAGCAGCCGATCCAAGGAACTCTACTGCAAGCTATGTGGATCCTCCTTCTTTGCAACACGTACAATCTACAAGATTCACCTTCGCAGCGCGGAACACACAGAAAGGATCAGCGAGCTTGGTCTGGCAGCCACCGAAGACCATGGCCATTTATCGGTGAAGCAGATTCCAAATACCACGGAGCACTCTCAAGAGGAAGTGCGATATGCAAGCCCGTCTATGCATCTGAGCGACATTTTGAGCCCTGGATGCGATTTGCGCCTTCATGAATGCCGCATACACATATTGGGATTCATGACCGTCGACTGGGATCAGACTACCAACCAATGGACCGGAAAAGCGGCAGATAACCGGCCGTATCTCGAGAGCAAGGCTTATAACGAGCGGGGTGGCACGGGAGAAGACCTTCGCGAATATGGTGTCGATCCGGCACTTGCTAAAGAGCAGGTGAAGGTCCTTTTTGAGCCTGGCTGTGAGGACACGGATGCCTTTGTACAAACGCTGGTACTGGAGACGGATTGCGGGCTGGTGAGCTTTGTATACTGTGATGATTCGAATACTTGGAGCCTCTCCCGGAATGTTTGCAAGCTTAAGGTTTCCTGGCAAGAAGTTGCACAGGTCATGTTTATGGCAGTTTCATGATTTCGATGTTAGTGTTGTATTACATTGTCAGTGTCAGTAATTTGGATTATAAGTTCGTTTTCTAAGCCTCTCCCGACGACTTTTACTGAGTGCATGTCAAATTCGTTACAGGAAGCTCAATGTATGAGCGCCGGCTGGGGGCAATGGCATGGATGAGTTCGTGGAGGGCTCTTCCTAGCATCGGACCACAACCTGGTCCATTTTAGATGCTGTATGGTTGAAGACCCCTGGAGAGTGATCAGAATGGTACCTCGGTTTTCCTAAGGCTACTCTTTCGGAAAAAATGTAGAGACGATCTCGTTACATCGCCGACATGCATTGTGCTCATGCACATGCCTCTAAACTTACTTGGAATTCTGTAAGTGACCAACCTTCGTCACGTCGCAGCCTCCACGGTCGTGCCTGTGCATTGCGGCACAGCTCCGGTTCCCGCTACCCGGTAGTTCATTGTCAGTTTCCTGGCACTTCTAGATCTGGATTGCGAGATCGTGACCCATACATAACGCAACGGAGGAGCTGCATAAGACTGCTCTTCAGATGCCAACACATCGATCCACCTGCAACAATGGCACACAGCACAGAAGTGGCAAGAACTCAACGGCGCGCCCTCAACGAAAATTTCCGAAAGGCAAGCTAACCAAAACAGGAAAAGTACTACCCAGCGCCGGTCAGGTTTACACCGCAAGCGTTTTGATCAGCATTGGCATCGCTCCGATTGTCGAACCTAGCTTGTATTGACGCAGAGTACTGGGACCGCTGCCTGGACGATCACCCTCCGACAGCGAGGTTCGGAACACAGTACTAGACTCACCGATTCTACTTGTTGAATACAAAGATCCAGTGTCAAACACGGTCCTAGACGGCACGTAGCATGCTGCGATACGAAGACGATGGAAGGACGATCAGAAAATGGTCCGGGAAATCACACTCGCGCAGGCCCTCACAGCTCCTCATTCTCGTCAATCACATGGTAGCGGGGCAAGAGATGGCGGTCCAGATTTCTGGACGCTACATA
>NW_022985627.1:0-4334 GCF_010093815.1 Pseudovirgaria hyperparasitica
CAGATACAGTTCCGTAAGATACTCAACCAGGTCCCCATGTATCTATCCACCTTATGGGACCATCCACCAGACAGCTTCCCAGCTGGCGTGTACGAGCCTCCATTCGGCAGAGAGGCGTCAACAGGCATACCTTCGTTTCTTAATTGGTTATATAATTGGCGAAATGTGAGCAAAGCGATGGGCGTGGACTGGGATGATAATGATGATCCTTCCCTAGATCTGAATATTGCTAGGCTACGAGCGAAATACTATGGAGCAGAAACAATCATTACTCGACCATACCTACACTACGTATACCATTGCCCGGGGGCCGACCAAGACGTACTTAAACGAGCATGGACTTACATCAGATCTTCAAAAGAGAGCTTAACGGCTTCAAAGCTCCGGGAAGCGGATTGGGGGAATTCACTTGAAGATCTTCTTGAGAGTGATCCAACTCAGTCTCGGGATGGCATTAGTACCAAAGCAATCAGGAGCATGCTGCTTAGTCATGCTTGTATGTGGTCCTCGATCCGGAGTACGAAAGCTTTTAACGGTATTCGAACACGTCTAAAGGTAACGAATATTTTTGGCACAATCCATGCGTGAGTATCCTTCATTATTACATAAGATATTAAACACATGATATCAAACACCTAACACGAGACGACAGTCAATTCGGAAATTGCTTGGTTCTTGCACAGTGCTGCGAGTCTGTATGGTTTAAAGACCTTGACGGGTTTGCCCCGATCCACGAAGTCCCCAAACTCCTTGAAGAAACGATGCACAAATGCAAGACATACTCAAACCTCGCACCAGCTCTTGGCAAGGATTATCAGGTTTTACACAAAGCTTTATATAGCATCAGAGGATTACAGAGATAGCTAGTACATTTTCCAAGACGCATATCATGCGCCGTGGAATAGCATCAAAATGGCAGTTTGCCTCCCAGATCAGTCCGTGACCTGGTGTGGTAGAGTTTTAGATGAATCGGAGGGTTTCTCATAATCCTGGAAGGTGAAAAGTACACAACCTATAATTATATCGTCATCTCCGTCAGATAACGGACGGTAATGTCACCTGACTCCTTGGTTATGCTCACAACGGCTTCAGCCTATAGATATAATAAGAACAATGGCCTGCAGAGAAATGTACAAGGCTTAAAGCTACTGAATCCATCCTCGGGATCAGTTCGCGGAATCGCTTTGAACTTTGAGATGTGTGTTGTGCTCTCGGAGCAAAGGGTTGCATGGGTCCCATAGCAATCAGTCACCCTGTTCAAGTGGAGGCTTCAGGCCAGCCACTGGTCGTACATAGTGCCTCAATACTGATGGAGGTTAGTGCTGGCAGCGCGTATTGATGCTGCAATAGTAAGGGCCGTTCTGCATGTGACAAGTGATAGTAAGCTGCAACTCCTTATTTGAAATTGGAAGCACAGATCACCATGCACCCGCACGAGTCCAACTACCAACCTCTTACGCCCACGTCGTGCAACTTAAGGAGCTCTTTATGATATAGGCGCCGCCCCTCTCTCCATGTTCAAAGCTTTGTGGTCACAGATCACCGCATGTTCGCAACACAACCACACATACATCTTCCGTACAATTCCAACTTCTGGGCAATGACAGCAGCGTACCAGTCTCATAGAATCCATTCGCCAAACCGACGAAAATGGTTCTACGGTCGTAAATGATACCGACCCAGTCCATGCTCCTAACAAAGACCGTGATTGGGAGGCAACGTCATTTCTGATTTCTCCCGATGATGAGCTTCACGACGGTGACAAAGAGGAGAACTACCAAAGTCGTTTTGAAAGGCATGTTGAGAGCCACGAAACTCGTCGGCGGCGGAAGATGCTCCGGCAACGCGATGACTTCTATAACCTCGATCCAGACTTCAATGTAATACCCGATTCGGGGCACAGAGATCGAGCTCGACTGTCCTCCGACCTAACTGTTGCCGCTGTCACTCCAATTCTCAGCAACTTTTCGTTCAAATCAGTCAACACATCATTCGGTGCAACCGACGGTTCATCATTCTTCAACCCTTCATCATTCATTTCAGAAACGGCGATGGGCCCGGAAAGGGACCAACAAAGAAACGAACAGATTATCCGGCCAGGCACTCAAGAGTATGAAACTTCAGCGGCCGACCTCGCGAGCATTGACGAAACTATCACGCTGGTTACGACAGAAATCTCCCACAGGCCGACCCGTATTGTAGTCCGTGCAAAGCCGTCCCTAGTCCCAAATGAACCGAACAATTTGGTCCATACTGCGAGCTCCAGTCTTGAAATCGCCATAAGAGACAGCAATCCGACATTACTTTTCATCAGAAATTGAGGAAATCATGAACGTCCTTGTCTTCGGTGTCTTTCATCCCGGATACGACCATTCTACTGCTCACCGAGTGGCCAATCTATCCGTCGTGTTCGTTGATTACGGCAAGTGGTATTCAGTGGTCAAATGGCAGATTACGACCTGGAAACGGAAGTCAACGACGCTATTGCTAGACTGCCTTACGTTGTCGATAATAGAGGAAACAATATCCGACTATTTCCAATCCTCACGACATGATCAGAATGAATGCATGGTACAAAACATGATTATTAGCATGATTTGTGAATTGCGCAGCGATAGTGAACAAATCCGCATCAGGCGCCATTCTCTCTCTTATGGTCTATGTGACGTTATGTACTCCTGCTCCGTTCTTAACACATTCCTTTACCTCGACAATCTGCAAACGTCCAAGTTGGTCTTGATGAAAACGCCATCCAGTTATGACCGCGGTGTCACCTTTATGTGGAGTCCATTCTCGAGGTTGTACAGTCGACTGTGTTGCTTCAATTCCAGCCAACGTGTTTTCAACAATGATCCCATTTGGCATCCCATCGCTAGGATTAGGAACCAGACTGATAGTCTCCCTCAAAGCCAACGAGATAAGTAGATCGCGAAGCGCATCAAGGAAGCTCGTGTCGAAGTGGGGTACACGTGTGTCACCTAAGCTGTATTCGAACGGCTCAAAAGTGAGCATGCTATTCAAATACAGCGAGTGCGGAACCAGCAAAGTTGCGTCCACAGAGTGTACATCGCAAACAGAGCAGACATCAATGTCTCCTGCGTTAAGACGATGTAACATGATTTGGTTGTCTTGTAGATCGAAATGTCGATGGAGAAGTCCAACGCCATAGTGCTGTTGAACGTCATGCTCTATGAAAAGCTCTCCGATAGCGTGTAGGGCTGCTGGAGCGATTACGTGCACTTGATGCTCGAAGCGAGGTATTTTGTTGAAAGTTGGTGCTGGCAAAATGTGCCCTGTGGTGTGTTGCATTTTCGTGGACCGACGATAATTTGCATGAAGAGAAAAGTTTCGAGTTTCAGAAGGTTGCAAACCCGGGCGCGTGAGTGATAGTGGGGCATTTGGCCCTTCCCTCGTGCGCGGACTTCCGCGGGGACAACTGCACAACCTCCGCAATGCCCACACACCAGGCGCCGTATCCACGATTCTATATCGGCGGAACAGTGGACGTTGAAGTCGTTCAACAAGCGAGAATCAAATTCCAAGCGGCGAAGCGTCATGAACACTTCCTAAGCCGAGGGATGAAGCACCTGTTTGAGACACTGGAGAACGAAGACAACTTTAGCAAGCAGGTAGTCGACACATGGTTGCGCGTCAGTGTAAGATATCGCCTAAAGACTACTCGCGCTGATTGCTATAGAATGAAGAGAACATCGAAAGAATGGCCCCTGGGAGAACAGTCGAACTGAAAGCTCATGCTCCCATCCGAATCAATTCTCTGTCCCACCCGGTCACCCTACAAAGGGGAATTCGAGAAGAGGAGGGAATCTCAATTTGGATACCACTACAAGAATGGAACAAAGAGAACGGATGCATGTTTGGCGATACAGTGATACGTCCCGGTGAATATCTTGCTCTGAGCGGTGTTGAGCCAGTGACATTTCCCGCTTCAAAAGGAGGAGCTTTGATTATCTGGTTTTTCTTACAACTCCCCAGTGAGTGTAAAAAGATGAGCCATTCTCAGGGCGAAACTAAGTAGCAAAGGCACCTTGCGTAGTGTTGAAAGTTGAAGATGGTGGATTTGCCGTCTCGCTTTCGGATATATCTGCCAAGTAATTGACAGATAATGGATTCATCATCGCGCATTCAGGCGGATTTATCGAATAATGGACGGATAGGGGGTTCAGAACCTCGGAGAGCGCAACCTCCGTGACAAAGTTGTTTGGATGACTAGCAATAATTCCATCGTCATTGAAAATCCCGTTTGACATCCCATAATTGGCAGATAAACTGTTCATCCAAACATCCTCACCCCATGAGACGTAAGGTCGTTCAGA
>NW_022985628.1:0-4198 GCF_010093815.1 Pseudovirgaria hyperparasitica
AAGAAAGAAAAGTCGGAGAATCGTTTCAAAGCTAGAACGCCTCCAGCCGCAGCAGGAATGTGCGAGCACAACGGGACCACGGCGCAATCGTGAATTTGTACATGTGTACCAACCCCCGGCTCGTATTTCTTTTTTCGTAGGATGCATCTAGTTAACGAAGCCATGTTCGGCCTCCAAAGGCTGAAAGGACCATAACAAATGCAATCATCCTGCTTGTCCTTGCATTGGGCGCAGTTCTGCATGAAGATGGACCGATCGGAGGTGCCCTCGACCCTCGCAAGGAAATTGCCCAGTCAATCCACTCTCCTTCGACACGAATGCGGTATTCACCTGTAACCGAGGAACTCATGAACCTGGATGTTATTCCTGGGCTACACTACTATGCGTATGCATCCGAAATCCTTGGAACTATGCACGGTGGTCACGAACTTTACCATGCTCAGGCGTTTCTGCTAGCGAGCCTGTATATGAATCAACTTGGTCGTGGCTTAGAGAGCTATAGCTGGATTAATGCTGCAGCCTGGGTCATTAGGTTCAACCTTAAAATGTACCTTACTTCCTAGATGATTCATGTAGAACGCTAACTCGCCGTAGAAATCACCTATGTGTGAAGCCTGACCCTCCCGACCACTCTGAATGGCGAGATTATGATCGCCAAGAGCATCCCGATAATCTACCACCTGGTGAGGTCGCCGAGTTTAAAATCAAGATGAATCTCCTCAAGTTCGTATATTGGTCAGCAGTACAGCTTGAAAGGTTAGTACAAAACGATGGGGCACCATTAAATAGTAAACTAAACTATGGCAGTGATATCCTCGCAGAGTTGCCGCTACCAATAAGTCATATAACACTTTGGGAAGATCGAGTTGCCTATCCGAAATACATTAATGGTAGTCTCCCAGATCTTAACGAAGTGCAAGATCAACCAGTGTCTGGCGAAATGGGACAAGTCGACAACCAGCATGACATTACCATAGTGTTGTTTTTGGCACAGATACAGTTCCGTAAGATACTCAACCAGGTCCCCATGTATCTATCCACCTTATGGGACCATCCACCAGACAGCTTCCCAGCTGGCGTCTACGAGCCTCCATTCGGCAGAGAGGCGTCAACAGGCATACCTTCGTTTCTTAATTGGTTATATAATTGGCGAAATGTGAGCAAAGCGATGGGCGTGGACTGGGATGATAATGATGATCCTTCCCTAGATCTGAATATTGCTAGGCTACGAGCGAAATACTATGGAGCAGAAACAATCATTACTCGACCATACCTACACTACGTATACCATTGCCCGGGGGCCGACCAAGACGTACTTAAACGAGCATGGACTTACATCAGATCTTCAAAAGAGAGCTTAACGGCTTCAAAGCTCCGGGAAGCGGATTGGGGGAATTCACTTGAAGATCTTCTTGAGAGTGATCCAACTCAGTCTCGGGATGGCATTAGTACCAAAGCAATCAGGAGCATGCTGCTTAGTCATGCTTGTATGTGGTCCTCGATCCGGAGTACGAAAGCTTTTAACGGTATTCGAACACGTCTAAAGGTAACGAATATTTTTGGCACAATCCATGCGTGAGTATCCTTCATTATTACATAAGATATTAAACACATGATATCAAACACCTAACACGAGACGACAGTCAATTCGGAAATTGCTTGGTTCTTGCACAGTGCTGCGAGTCTGTATGGTTTAAAGACCTTGACGGGTTTGCCCCGATCCACGAAGTCCCCAAACTCCTTGAAGAAACGATGCACAAATGCAAGACATACTCAAACCTCGCACCAGCTCTTGGCAAGGATTATCAGGTTTTACACAAAGCTTTATATAGCATCAGAGGATTACAGAGATAGCTAGTACATTTTCCAAGACGCATATCATGCGCCGTGGAATAGCATCAAAATGGCAGTTTGCCTCCCAGATCAGTCCGTGACCTGGTGTGGTAGAGTTTTAGATGAATCGGAGGGTTTCTCATAATCCTGGAAGGTGAAAAGTACACAACCTATAATTATATCGTCATCTCCGTCAGATAACGGACGGTAATGTCACCTGACTCCTTGGTTATGCTCACAACGGCTTCAGCCTATAGATATAATAAGAACAATGGCCTGCAGAGAAATGTACAAGGCTTAAAGCTACTGAATCCATCCTCGGGATCAGTTCGCGGAATCGCTTTGAACTTTGAGATGTGTGTTGTGCTCTCGGAGCAAAGGGTTGCATGGGTCCCATAGCAATCAGTCACCCTGTTCAAGTGGAGGCTTCAGGCCAGCCACTGGTCGTACATAGTGCCTCAATACTGATGGAGGTTAGTGCTGGCAGCGCGTATTGATGCTGCAATAGTAAGGGCCGTTCTGCATGTGACAAGTGATAGTAAGCTGCAACTCCTTATTTGAAATTGGAAGCACAGATCACCATGCACCCGCACGAGTCCAACTACCAACCTCTTACGCCCACGTCGTGCAACTTAAGGAGCTCTTTATGATATAGGCGCCGCCCCTCTCTCCATGTTCAAAGCTTTGTGGTCACAGATCACCGCATGTTCGCAACACAACCACACATACATCTTCCGTACAATTCCAACTTCTGGGCAATGACAGCAGCGTACCAGTCTCATAGAATCCATTCGCCAAACCGACGAAAATGGTTCTACGGTCGTAAATGATACCGACCCAGTCCATGCTCCTAACAAAGACCGTGATTGGGAGGCAACGTCATTTCTGATTTCTCCCGATGATGAGCTTCACGACGGTGACAAAGAGGAGAACTACCAAAGTCGTTTTGAAAGGCATGTTGAGAGCCACGAAACTCGTCGGCGGCGGAAGATGCTCCGGCAACGCGATGACTTCTATAACCTCGATCCAGACTTCAATGTAATACCCGATTCGGGGCACAGAGATCGAGCTCGACTGTCCTCCGACCTAACTGTTGCCGCTGTCACTCCAATTCTCAGCAACTTTTCGTTCAAATCAGTCAACACATCATTCGGTGCAACCGACGGTTCATCATTCTTCAACCCTTCATCATTCATTTCAGAAACGGCGATGGGCCCGGAAAGGGACCAACAAAGAAACGAACAGATTATCCGGCCAGGCACTCAAGAGTATGAAACTTCAGCGGCCGACCTCGCGAGCATTGACGAAACTATCACGCTGGTTACGACAGAAATCTCCCACAGGCCGACCCGTATTGTAGTCCGTGCAAAGCCGTCCCTAGTCCCAAATGAACCGAACAATTTGGTCCATACTGCGAGCTCCAGTCTTGAAATCGCCATAAGAGACAGCAATCCGACATTACTTTTCATCAGAAATTGAGGAAATCATGAACGTCCTTGTCTTCGGTGTCTTTCATCCCGGATACGACCATTCTACTGCTCACCGAGTGGCCAATCTATCCGTCGTGTTCGTTGATTACGGCAAGTGGTATTCAGTGGTCAAATGGCAGATTACGACCTGGAAACGGAAGTCAACGACGCTATTGCTAGACTGCCTTACGTTGTCGATAATAGAGGAAACAATATCCGACTATTTCCAATCCTCACGACATGATCAGAATGAATGCATGGTACAAAACATGATTATTAGCATGATTTGTGAATTGCGCAGCGATAGTGAACAAATCCGCATCAGGCGCCATTCTCTCTCTTATGGTCTATGTGACGTTATGTACTCCTGCTCCGTTCTTAACACATTCCTTTACCTCGACAATCTGCAAACGTCCAAGTTGGTCTTGATGAAAACGCCATCCAGTTATGACCGCGGTGTCACCTTTATGTGGAGTCCATTCTCGAGGTTGTACAGTCGACTGTGTTGCTTCAATTCCAGCCAACGTGTTTTCAACAATGATCCCATTTGGCATCCCATCGCTAGGATTAGGAACCAGACTGATAGTCTCCCTCAAAGCCAACGAGATAAGTAGATCGCGAAGCGCATCAAGGAAGCTCGTGTCGAAGTGGGGTACACGTGTGTCACCTAAGCTGTATTCGAACGGCTCAAAAGTGAGCATGCTATTCAAATACAGCGAGTGCGGAACCAGCAAAGTTGCGTCCACAGAGTGTACATCGCAAACAGAGCAGACATCAATGTCTCCTGCGTTAAGACGATGTAACATGATTTGGTTGTCTTGTAGATCGAAATGTCGATGGAGAAGTCCAACGCCATAGTGCTGTTGAACGTCATGCTCTATGAAAAGCTCTCCGAT
>NW_022985629.1:0-4163 GCF_010093815.1 Pseudovirgaria hyperparasitica
GAACTATCAGGCAATGCAGCCTGTGTCTGACTTACTCTCTTTTTCCGCTGATGCCTGAATGGATTCTTACCAGTGTGGCCAGGATTCTTGATGGCTGGACAATTCAGGTCGCAATGCTCGACTGGTACGTTCTGATCGTTGAGCATCGAGTGTATAGTGATTCTTTCCATGATAGACTCTGTAGCGTTAGGTCATTTAATTGAAAGACAGCAGAGATTGTGCGAGATCAAGCTGTTATACTGACATGTTGTTCGACAATGTTGGTTGGTACGCTAAGGACCGTATCTGCTGTGCCTCCTACCGTATGCCAAGGCGGATCACATAGTAGCAAAGGGGAGATCTACTACGCTTGCCGCAAGTCTCCTCCCTCCTAACTATCATCTTTCTATCTCATCAAAGATCGATCGTAGTAGAGGCGCAATAGCGTTACCAAAATCTGATTCTTTCTACTCTTGCAGGCTGTTGGGTGTTATGTCGAGCCGCGTTGTGAAAGGAGTTTGTTATTGTCTTGAGAGCGGCAGACGTCCAGGTTCCAGGTTCCTGCACTGTGCAAAGATTGTGGCTGCGGCGCAGTAACAGACCGACGGCTTATGATCATTAGATCCAGAAGAAACATCTACGGCACTCGTCACATGGGTACTCTCTTAAGCCTATAAGTGGCCGAGTACGGCGAAGTCTGTTGGTAAGTAAGTCATAATATCACTTGAGGTAGCGACCGTCCATTCAGAATATGTTCCCGTGCGAGTGATGAGCATGTGAGCGATGGATCCATACGACCATCCGGATTCATGGATGGATCCGTCTGTAACTTTTTCAGCGCGACTCTTGGTACGTGGTTCATCCTTCACTTGCTAAACCACGTAGGTTCTTTCTAAAGTTGCGGACGTAGTCTAATACTAGTAGAGGATAGACGATGAAGTCAAGAGGATATACATTTCCGAGTACAGTTAGACCTGGCCACTCCATTACACGCGATAGACTTTATCGCTATCCCGATTCGTTCGTCAATCCCAAGAGACTGACTTAAGCTATTCTCAGGCGCAACGAGTCTATCGAAGTCGGCTAGTATACCAGAAGCGCTCTCGCTCCCATTGCAACTCTTCTTTGAGCTCGAGATTCTTAGACAACCAGACTTAACAGGTTGAGGGTGCGAGATTGGCGGAAAGTCGACTCCCTTTTTCGAACGGATTAGCCCTATACTGGATAGGCAGGGATACACTTCTCGGCATACCGACAGTGAAAGCCCCTTAGGTATAGTAGAAAAGCAGCTGTAAATAGGAGAGGCATGGATTGAAAGTGACAAGATCCGGTCCGAGGTCCGAACCGGGCCGTCATTACAGCTGATCTCTTTACATTTCATTTCTAGTTAGTACTGTCCATATAGCATTGAACAGACTTTTGTGCGTGTGCGAGATAGACAGATCGTCCGATGTCTGAGATTCCGTTACCGGTCGTGCGAAGGAAGTCCTCAGCCGTATGCTTGATCCAAGTATACGCCTGGGTCCCCGAAACTGGGTCAAGTTTGCTAAACTGTATTGCACGCGGACGCCTTTGAAATCGTAATCTTGTTTTGGTAGCACATCGTTAGCATAGACCACGAAGGATGTTCGACGATAACTGCGCAAGGATGATTCTAAGTAATGTATAGTATAAAACCTGTTTGGTTAAGCTAGAGGGCTGCTTGGGAGATACTTCGTACAACGATGGATGACCAGTCTTGCCATCCGGGTATGAGTATCTACAGCATCACGCCTCCAGACAGCGAAGTTGCGCTCTGTGCTGGTGTCCCTGACAACCTTAATGCCACTTGGGAGAATTGGACCTTTCCTTCGAGCTCTCCACCGGCGATCTTATATCGAAACAACCTAGGGTCTGGACACATGACAGCTGATTCCTCCGACTTGTTCGCTGACGTCAATGAATACTCCTTTGAGCCGGACTTGAATCTTCCGAGGGCACAATGTCAATCTCCGTGGCCAATCGAGTTCCAACAAGAAAACTGGGAGTCGCTGCAGGAGACGACCGCAACATGGAACACCACGTCAGAAGATATCTCTTGGAGAGAATGTGAGCCTCGGGTCGTCCAGACAGATCCATATCATGGACTCCCTGAGCAGGTAGCATTGCTCGAGCTTCGTATGACACAGGAAGAGTATTGGACAGATCAGCTCCAGCTCTGTTCTACTCGGCTGGATGCTCGAGCATTTGACTTGGAAAAGAAGTCAGGTTCCTATCAAGGCAGGATTGACTGCCTGGAGGAGAAAGTAATTGCGCTAGAGGGAAGCAGAGAGTTGCTACAGCAAAGCAACTCGCAACTCGAAAAGCAGATGGATTCTGCATCAAAGCAGATCGACCGGCTCACGGAGCAGAACACGGCGCTCCGGTGGTAAGTTGACTGTGCTCTACCTGTCCCCGCATGAGGTCTCATGGGCTGATGGTACACGAAGGGATCTCGATAGCGTAAAAACGTATCTCGAGCAGTTCCAGGACTGGTCCTTTGAACTCAAAAACTCTGTTGACTCGATCGCTAGCAGTTGCAAGCAGCAAGAGGACGACGGTTCGGAACGGAGACTAATAGCTCTGCGACCAAGAAGCGAGACAGCATCGGTTTAACCTCGGGCTTATCTGAGACTGTCGGTGATGGCATTCATAGTTATCTACAGACAGGTCCCTATCGTAATTATCTAAGAGCTGTATAGCTGCATAGTGTAGTTCAGCCTAAGATAGCCTGTTGCATTGTGCTTTGATGCCTTATGTGTCCGAATTCGACGTAGGTTTCCAAATTCAGCTAGGTCTCGTGCCCATTCAGAAACCGCTTCATCGTCAACGTTAACTAAGTGAACGTCAAGTCATGATATAGGACGTCCGACTAGGAGCTTATAGGTGTTTCAGCTCGAAATGAGTGACTTTAATATTGTTTGTTTCATATGCCAATTATCTCATGATCAAATTGTAAATCTATTGATATATGACATAGCTAACGTAGATCTTATATTACCTTCGAAAGAAATCAATGCTCAGACAGAGTGAAACTCCACACAGCAGTAAGGACAGCGATGTTGACAAGTCATGCCCGGTACTTGTTACGTGGACAGGGTCGCCTAGCATTACTGTTGGAAAGGCAGTGCCCCCGACGAAAGACCCTGTTCCAGTGCCCCAAAGAACACTCTGCGTCGAGTTTGGGTATGGATATGGAACCTTGTTTGACAAGGGTGGCGCAGGTGAGAGTGGAGAGAAGCGAGCAACATCAGAAGTGTCGAGGACAGAGCTTGGCATCGACGGGTCATCGATCTGTGAGCTTCCGTCCTCTGCTCCTCTCCAAGTGGTTTGACGAAGCTCCGATGACGATGACGTCAGGGTTGGCAAATTTTTCCCGGCTCCGGCGGTGACCAGAACTTGAGTAGGCGAGGAAGGTTCTGTAATCTGAGAAAGAAGAAGTGTGCCTTGACCTACATGACCATGAAATGAGATGCCGAAAGCCACCGTCACGACTGCAGGGTCTCCAGTGTCCATGTCTGTGGTCTGCATGGCAAGTAGTGGAATGGCATAGAGTCGAGGAACAACGGGCCAAGTATCAACCTGCCTGATATACTGCGTAGGACAGACTTAGCACGGCAAGGACCGGAAACGGGCTCGGCTGTTCCTAGGTCCTCTGATAGTAAAGCAGTCCCGAACCGTTTCTGCTCTTCTTGTCCTATAAGGGGTGCGGACTACACGGGACGGACATGAGTGAGATAATTCGAGCACTAAGGTATGTTCTAAGATTAAAAAAGTTGTCAGAATATCAGCCCAAATATACGATCAATCTTCGACCACATTAGATTATGTAAGCAAGCTGATAACTGCATATCGGCGGATAAGACTTGAGAGCTGGGTTGTACAGATTCACGATTGCGCCGTGGTCCCGTTGTGCTCGCACATTCCTGCTGCGGCTGGAGGCGTTCTAGCTTTGAAACGATTCTCCGACTTTTCTTTCTTTTCGGATCGAGAGAGGGGGCACCAATACTTACAGGTCGCCGATAGAACTATGTCCGTTGGGTGCATCACTTCTTACAGGTACTCCGGGTGTTGTGCCGACTCCGCGCACGAATGTGTTACCCCTAAGACAGGTTTATCCTTACATTGCTGCAGTGCTACATTATGGACGCGTGATAATCGTTTTG
>NW_022985630.1:0-4123 GCF_010093815.1 Pseudovirgaria hyperparasitica
GAAGCCTCAGAAGATTGCACCGGAGATGGGTGTTCCGTGGCGCTCTGCTAAAGCAATGCATTGGACGTTGGGGCATGATGAGATTGCATAGCGAGCCAACCAGCTAGTGTTCTCACTAAACGCTACTGCCACGGCTGGACTAGAGGCTGCGTCTACTTCACTCTCATCCCAAAACTCGGAGTCGGAAAGATCCGAAGCACCGTGTATAAGACTTTGAATCTTTACTACTAGAGAACCGACCAGATCGCACGATTAATACGGACGAGGAACAGCTGAAAATCACAACCACTGCTCTCGTGGAAATTCTGTCTGGAGAACTTCGTTGGTTATCAGATAAATGTCCTGCGCTATACAATGGGGCCCACGAAGCTCTAAACGGTATCGGAGTACGCTCTTCTTCGAAAAAAATTGAACGCATAGCAGCAGGTTCCATAGCAGCAGGTTCGCAAAGCCCATAGTCAATCAAACTTCGCTTCTCTCTCTCCCATCATGTCCATGGCCATCTTGCCACCGTCTATCAAAGTTGGCAGTCTTACAGTCGCGTAATAACCCCCAATATATAATTGAATACTACCCAACTTAAGGCCAAAATTGGAAGAGGAATTGAAGAGCTCTGTGTCCTGGTGGTGGTGATAATGGATGATAATTGTCTCCTTAAGGAGAAAAAGCGATGAATTTGCTATTAATGTTATGGATCCAACTGTGGGTCCAATTAAGGGCAAAGATTTGAAGAGGAGACCTATGTTTTCATGGCTATGGCTGGCATTCTCTTCGTTAACTAGATGCATCCTATGCCCACAGACACATCGGTAATCGGTGGGTTCTGCGAACCCCGGTTGGTCGTGTCTTTTTCTCGAAAAAAGAAATACGAGCCGGGGGTTGGTACACATGTAAAAATTCACGATTGCGCCGTGGTCCCGTTGTGCTCGCACATTCCTGCTGCGGCTGGAGGCGTTCTAGCTTTGAAACGATTCTCCGACTTTTCTTTCTTTTCGGATCGAGAGAGGGGGCACCAATACTTACAGGTCGCCGATAGAACTATGTCCGTTGGGTGCATCACTTCTTACAGGTACTCCGGGTGTTGTGCCGACTCCACGCACGAATGTGTTACATTATGGACGCGTGATAATCGTTTTGCCTGGAACCGGTGCTACCACGAATATAGATTAAATGCTACGTGGATTCATTATGCGACACTGGCAGGTAGCGCAGTGTAATTCTCTTCCACTCGTCCACCCGGTTATTACCTGTGTACCACGCGCTTACTGGATTGACCGCCGGAGACTTCCCTCCAGGTCGTGTGTCGCCTTATCAAACCCGCCTTTCAAGACCTCGGGCGCCATGAATTCTAGTGTTCTAGTCATGTGGCGCGCACTTGTCTGCTCGATCTTCCCATTATTATCGATCGGGATAGTAGGCTCTCAAGATGAGCGCAACGAAGGTTGTGCCAGCCGACGAGATCGCCGTGATAGCAAGTCCAGCCGACACCGCGAGCGCGAGAGAAGTCCGCGTGGCGAGAAAGAGGGAAGCAACCGACGCGAATGTGACGATGGACGAGCGAGGCGGAGAGCGCGAACGTGAACGTGAAGTGTTGAGGCCTGTAATTTATTAGACTCGGGATTTAATAATATGGGGAAGCTACTTCGCAGGATGCGCCAGATGAGCCCGTAAGTCAAAGGGACCACGCGAGAATCGTTAAATTTTGAAAAGGATCGTTATGGGGGTGCTTCTGACGGTCGTTCAGAGTATACCAACTCAAAGCTACGGCGCTAATAGCAGAGGTGATACAGAACAGGCAAGATATCTTCATAGTGTTGGGCTCACTGGTCCGTGAAAAACAAAAGTAGAAGAGCGCGGAGAGAAGAGCAACCATATGCAGCTAGAGGTTACTCCTAACCACGCTGGGTTCAACAGAATTATTACCATTACAGTATAATGAAAGAGATCTTAATGAAGGAGCGGTTATAGAAGGTAAACTATCTATAGATGGCTGTTACGATCTTGGTCAAAAACCGTTATCTCTCTGACATTAGTCTCCACTGTCACGGACTTTATAGCCAACTCGGATGCGTATATGGTGTAGACAAAACACCCAAATCCATTCTGCAAAGAACGGAAAGCGCCTTTTAAGCAGGCTAGAATCGATAGCCAATAGGCGATGGCAAAGCTGTACCAGCCTATAGCGTGGCTCTAACACGGATCCTGTAAACCCCTAGCACTCGGCAATATCTACGCGTCCAGCATCTTATAGGTATCGTTATGATAGAGCATCACTTCGCGATATTATACTGTCGGGACTTTAGTTCACCCTTGGTCAAGAGCCGAGCAGCGTCCTGATCGACGGGCAGGTCGTCTTGCTAGGCAGAGGTAGACGATGTCTCCAATTCACGCCCACGATAATCCGACCAGGACCGCATCACAACTAGGAAGCCTAATCAAAGTCCCATCGAGTATGAGTATAACCAGGTTCATGTAAAGAGCTAGTTGGAGCGTTGAGTAATAGAGTACGTAAGATTAATTTTAACGGCCAGGGAATGGTCTCCTACATTTTAAAATTTCTAGGCTTAGGGAAATCTTCATGAGTTCAAAAACCAATCAAGATGGTCCGATCGTGTATCGGTTCTGGCAGGAGAACTTCTGAAACGCGTCGTCTAGCGCTTTATCATAATCTGTTCGCAATAGAAGAGTGTTAATGCTGGTAATAAAATCTGCCCTATCTGCAAGGGTGTGCTTCAGAATATCTGATGACGCGAGTATCGTCATCGTCGTCACGTCCGCCCACTCGGCCACGATGGGCAGTAGCTGTAGGCCTGACAACTGGCTGCTATCGCATCGTTCAAGGAAGTGTCGTAGCACGGCGTGGTTGTTAAACGTTATTGCCGTAGTAAATGGTGAGTGTCCGTTATTCGCTACATAGCTCAAGTCGGCGCCATGGTTGAGTAGCATTTCCGCAAACTCGACAGTCTGCATGCTAGCAACAGTCTGCAACGCGGTACGACCCTCTGGATTGCGATGATTGATTTCGGCGCCAAATTTGATAAGCAGCTCTACCATCCCTATCAGACCGCCAAAGGTGGCCGAAATGAGTGGGCTGCTGCGAAACAAGTCTTTTGGCACCTTAGGATTAGGACTTGCCCCAGCCTCGAGGAGAATGCGGAGTACCTCATTATTATGACTGTCCACCGCATGTAGAATTGTAGTGCGCCCATCGATATCCATCGTGTCCACCGGGGAACCGCGATCTATCAATAGCCTCATATGAGCGAGCTGTGACAGGGCTGTGGCCCAGTCAAGCGCAGTTCGGCCCATAGCATCTTTGCTTCGTATAGCATCTGGATTGCTATCGAGCTCATCCTTAAGCAGCTTAGATGACCGCCCTAAGATAATTTTATGGACCAAGGGAAATTGTTGTTCTTCGAACCAATCCGCATGTTCGTACTTGTCCGGAGGGTTCATTGTAATGCAACGAAGCTCGTTTAGCTCCCTAATGGTACATTTATGGCGATATGCATAATCCCATACATGATGATATGACCTGAAAATCGGTTACTAATAGTAGTCTTATTAAGACAGCGAACTTTGGTGCCTACTCATCATCAACGAACGCCCCATGATTAAGGAGGAACTTCACGGTCTCAAAATTGTGCATTCCGCCGTAGAGTGCCCACTAATATTGTGCTTAGTAACATTTCGGCAACGTGGTAATTAATAGCCGGAAGGTGATGAGACCTACTCTTACTAAACTAAATTCCCGAGTATTGCTCACGGCTGTCGGAGAAGCGAGTCCTTGGCTAAAAAGTAACTTCAAGCCGTCAATGTTTCCTTCTACAGCGAACCGAACTGACTGTGCAGAATCTGGAACCTTTATTTCATTTCGTAATTGAAGTGGCGGCCTCATATTGCTAGCAGGCAGAACCATGGTGTATTTGCGATGTCGGTGCCCTTGTCTTTCCCCAGTCTCAGTATAATAAGACCTATCGAGATTCTGCACGTTTGTCCTTCCGCTACTATTAGTGCGGCCCTGGTTAGTAGCTAATTATAGTTAATCTTTGTATTAAATAGAGTACGAGGATGGATTTTTACCTGCATGAAAAGAATCGTATGTTACATTCTCAAAATGTGC
>NW_022985631.1:0-4115 GCF_010093815.1 Pseudovirgaria hyperparasitica
CCTAGATTAGAGCGACTAGTAGCTATATTAGTAGTAGAGGTAGAAGTAGTAGTAGTAGCCCTAGCTACCCTCTTCTCCGACTTAGAGCGCGCCTTCATGCTACCTTAATAGATAGGCTTCTTAGCCGGCGTAGCTAGGGAGGAGGTAATGCCTTTAGAGCGAGTCTTACGAGAGGAGGAGATAGGCTTAAAGATAGGACTAGTATTAGATATCTATATATATACGTTAGCTAGAGATCTAAGGAAGGAATATTCGTCTACCCTTAACGGTAATTAACGAAGCTAAATTAGTAACCGTAATAACGTAAATAGGTTATATAGGACCGGTTCTAATAAGAATAGACCATAATAGACCCTTCTAAACCTAAACTAGGGAAGATAGTATATGAATTAACGACTTACCTTAAGAGTAAGGTAGATATACTAGAGAATAAAATTAAAGGCGAGCGAAGCTAAATATATGCTCGACTAAAGTAGCGATTATATATCCTAGGTAGTAGCTATAAAGTAAGGGATAAGCGCGTGTATAAACTAGTAAAAGTAAACTAGAATCTCGAGTTCACCTATATTAAGGATAGTTATAACATTATAGGAACTTAGTCACGGATATATAGATATACGGTGGATTATAGAGACTTAGAATTATATATACTTAAGTACTTTAGGGCGAAGTATAAAAAGAAGAAGAATATTATTAGGACGGGAACCCTAATAGATCTATATAGACTATTCTAATCCATGTAGCCACGTAGCGGCCAGAGCTAGGATAAGTTAGCTAGGTTAAGCGAGGTTACTATATAAGTAGACCGTATAAACTAATTCCTACTCGTTAGGAATTAACCTCGTATAAGAGTAAGACTACTCTATAAATACATTTCTATATCTCTCTATAAACTATTAGACTACTATCCCACGTCTTTACTTATTACAATACCCTATTCTTTAAAGGGTGCTCGGCGTGTAACCCTATGAAACTATCTCTCGTGTTATAGATTTAGTGGTACTTATTACGCTAATTGGTATTAATGGTAATTGCGAGCGACCACCTCTACGTCTTTCTTTATTTTAAACTACTAGCCTTGTTTTTCTAGGGCTCCTAGTAGTCCGGGCCATATAAAGTAACCGAATTATTAATATATAGTTTCTACCAGCGACTTACGGTATTGTTCCGGGATGTAAGGCGCTGAATTTTCCGCTAAATCTTCTTAACTATTATTGTTAGGACTTAGCCTTAGATAGAACCCGACCTACACGTACCTTAGCTAACAGGGTTAGGAGGTAACGTGAAGGGCGGTAAATAGTTACGTGCTAGATAGATCGGCGTCCCTTTATATATATACTCTTAGATTTCTACTAAAAGGGTTCGGTAGTAATTCGTCCTATAATAGAATACACTCTATTATTCCATCTAGCTACACTAATATCTAACTACCCTATTCTTACATTCGAATTACTCCCCATATAGTACTATAGCTAAGATAGTCTAACTAGAACTAAGAAGGTCGATATAATCTACTATAGGGACAAGTAACACTATATTAAACAATAGGGATCCTCTATAATTAGTATTAAATCCGGCCGTTCTTAATAGAGAAGTAGAGATGTCCGACCGAATCACGGAACTTTCTAATAAGGAAATGGTAGATACACTAAGCGACTTCCCACGATAGGAAGCTAGATAATAAGTCGTGGTAGAGCTACACGAGGAATCGCAACCATTAATCGCCGAACTATAGAAGTACATCGCCAATTAAGCCTAAGAGATATAGATCCTTAAAGAATAGACCGAACGTGCGAAACTCCTCGTAAAACGATAAGAACTTAATAAGTCTCTTAAAAGACTACGCGGAGCAATAATAGCTAAACGACAGCCTATACTAATCTAGGCGGAATTAATTCATCCCCTACTAGAATTATAATAATCTACTATAGTTCCGGCCACTTCACTACTAACTTACCCTATCCCGTCTCTAGGTATGCCGAAATCTAAAGATCCGACTATATTTATAGGGAAGAACTAAAAGGAGTAGAAAGATTAGAAGAGAGACTACGAGAAGTACTTTCTCGATAACCCTATGCTCTTTTCTACCGAAGTATAACGTATTTTATTCGGAGAACGTTACTTAGGTTTATAATCCCGCGATTAATAGAATAGATAGAAGGAAGTTAAGCTACTATCGGCGATAACCTAGGAACATTTAGCTATATTTATACTAAATACCCTTAGAACTAATAGAGAACGCGAAAGAAAGGCACTATCTAAGTTAAGAAGCGTAGCATAACGACCGAACTAGACACCTACTTAACTACTATAATACCTATAAAACCTCTAGGATAATATCCCTACACTATAGGAAAATATTCGTATATTCTAGTTTCGCGAAGTACTACTCCCGTTAATCCGCGAAAGATTAGGAATAGTATTATTAAGTTTTAACTATCTATACGAATTAGAGGAGAAAGCTAATAAACACTACCGTATCCTTAAGAAACGCGGCTCTCTAGATAAAACCGACGAACTCTATACGGGTTAGAAACGAGGTTAATCGAATACGTTCGATTAAGAGTAACCTTACTACGATTAACGCTAGAAGAGCGTAAATCGGGGTAGAAACGCGTTAAGAGGATACTAAAATAATTAAGGCGGTAGTTCCTAACGCGGAAAAGGATAAGGCATAGGCTTAAATATAACGCCTATCGTAAAATAGTAGGATTATAGCGCACTCTATTACTATAAGTATAGAGAAAAGGGATATATTTCGCCTAACTATAAGAATCTAAAAAAAGAATAGGCTAGTACGCGAGACCTAACCGCGTTCTTAGCTAAATTATATATACTTAGGAGGAGCCGTAGCGCCTTCCGGCGAGTAAAGACCTAATATTACTAAAAGTATCGTTATCTATAGTAAATAGTAATAAAACTATATAGGCCCTCGTGGATACTAGTATAGAAGATAACTATATTTCGTCGATTCTCGCTAAGGAGTATAGATTATCGTACGATCTCGGTAAAGTTAGCCGAACTATTATAGTTAATGAATATAAAGTTAGAACTTTAGGTAAAACTATAACGAATTATAAAGTTTATAACTTAAAGATAATAAAATAGTAGATGTCTAATAAATTTATCGTGGCTAATATTAGCTAATAGAATATAATTCTAGGGATGCCTTAGCTTAAACGCCTAAACCTAATTCTCGATTTTTAGAAGGAGATATTAACGTTCCGTCGACATCGCGGTAAATTATACTAGTAAGTCGTAACTATTAGTAAGGAGGCATAGAACCTCGCCGTACGGACCCGATTATCGCTAATCTACCTTATATCTATTAGGACGGGAACCCTAACGGACCTATATGGACCATTCTAATCCATGTAGCCACGTAGCGGCTAGAGCTAGGATAAGTTAGCTAGGTTAAGCGAGGTTACTATATAAGTGGACCGTATAAACCGATTCCTACTCGTTAGGAATTAACCTCGTATAAGAGTAAGACTACTCTATAAATATATTCCTATATCTCTCTATGAACTATTAGACTACTATCCTACGTCTTTACTTATTATATTTTGATTTCTCTCTATATAGCACGACGGTAGCTCATAGAGATAGCTTCTACTATACGCTATAATACCCGTAGCACGACCTCCTACGAGAGACTCTCCCTAAATCTAAATAAGAAGAATAGTCTCTCTACGACTACCTCTACTAATAAGTATACTCTATAAGCTATCATACTAATAACTAGTACGGCATTCCGTATAACTATAGAAGACTACCTAGATAATAAGGAAGGAGTCTATTATACTCCATCGCGGTCTAGTTCATACTATACTAGACCTATCCTTACTATAAGACTAGACTCTATTAACGTTAATAAACTAATTCGTTAGAACCGACTAACGTTAACCACGCCTTATAATAATATATATACTAGGCTATACACGGAGAGGTAGTATTAGGCTTAGCTTAAATAGTAACTTTACGAACTTAACGAAGCGCGAGAATAAACCGCTAGACTTAAAGCCGTACTACGCGCTTTAGTACTAGTAGTAACTAACCTATACTAATATAGACTAACTTAAGCCGAAATAGTCTAACTAAGTCTATTACTATCC
>NW_022985632.1:0-4090 GCF_010093815.1 Pseudovirgaria hyperparasitica
CCACTTGTCCGTTTGCTTCATATGCGCCTGCGAGCGCGTGCTGCGATGCCCGTCGTGAAGGGTGCTCTTCTCCAAGATGCTCTTTCCGCCATTCATCAACAACCAAGAGCCAGTACATGCTCTCGCCCATGCGTCCATCAGCGTAGAGGCAGAGCCCTATCTTAGAGCATAACGTATACCGCTCCTCCAGGTCCTGTGTCGTGCTATTACGTGCAAGCCGTGTTGCATGCGGAAGATACTCTTGCCACAAGCCGCGGTTGGTGTAGTCGTCCAATGGAAATACTTGAGCTATATGCTCCGTCGCTTGCTTATTCACTGCGGTAGCCTGTCCCTCCTTCTCAATCCATATTTTGCTTGCTAAATGGACAAGCCGGTGCATGTCGTACGTCGTGCTAGACCCGCGGCGAGCGATAAAAGCATACGACTGCAGAACGCCGACTGCGAACAGCGTGTCCTCGTCAGATTGCGTACGTGGCAGCAAGGACAAGGGGATCGCTCGAGGCTCAATTTGCGATAGAAATTCAAGGAGCTGTGCCGCTGAATCATTGGTATCCTGGATTTGGGCGAACGATACTAGCCACGTTGTAGCTACTGCATTTGCCGCGTCAGAGTACCGCGTGTCATCTCCAAACTCGCGACTCATCAGACTGATCAGACTCTTCTCGGTCCCTCGCAGCGACGTTAGATAGTCAGCGATCGTAGTTTGTGTGACGTCGAGATACGCCGCTGCTTGTGTAATAGCTAGCGGATGGAATGACAGCTCCTCCAGTAACATTATCACAAGCCTATCGTGCCTCGCTGGACTATCTTCCGGCAGTGAGACATCGAAGAGTTGCCGCGCTTCCGTGTGATCCATCTCCTGGACGTCTACCGTGTTTCGACCTGCAAGTGAACGTGCAGCTTCACGGTGGCGCGTTGTAAAGACTATCAGACCGTCTTCATGGGCTGGAAAGAAGCCTGTCAATCCTCCGTAGCTCTTTAGCTCTCTATTCAGCATATCTACATCATCCGCATTATCGAGAATGAGTAGCCACTTTCCGGCGCGCGACGAATGGATGTACTGATAAAAAGACTCCATCGGGTCCTCGTCCTTTACTACAGCTACCCCTGCCGCCTTAAGTACTGCGATATAACTCTGCTTAAAGCTTTCCGCGCTTAGTGCTGCTATCCAGAAGACGGAAAACTTAGGTTGATTATCTCTGACCCAGTATGCGAGCTGCAGCGCGACCTGCGTTTTGCCCACACCTCCAAGTCCGACTAGCGCCGTCCTCCTACAGCTCTTCTGATAGAATAACTTCTGTTGAAGCATGGCTAGCTGTGACGCGCGCCCAACGAAGTTCTGATTGCGCTCGAAATAAATCTCATAGCAGGGCGCATTAGGAGATTGGTTGACACGAGCTGTGGCAAGGTGAAAAGAGGTATTATGATGGCTTGAGGCGAGTCTACATACCTATGTCGACTCGATCTTCCATCTCCCATCGTTGACGAACCATCTCGCCACCCTTTAGCAGCATCAGACGTACGTGTCCTGATATCTTCTTGTACCCTTGCTTTGCTGAATGCTCAAATCTTACCATGTCAATATGATTTGCAGGAATCGCGATCTGCTCGGCATCCGCAGCGCCTGGTACTGCCGCCGACGCTTTCGGCACAATCTATCCCTCTTAGCTGCTGTCGACATGCTATGTGCTAATATGCCCTTACCATCATAGAGTGCCCGAGCTTGGTCGGCGTCTTGTCCGCCTCGTACGCGAACTTTGTCACATAGTTGCCGCTGATCGGCCCATATTGTCCCAAGCTGCTGGAGCCACTCTGAGTCTCGCTCCAAGTGTTGCAGAAGCCGGTTGTCCGCAGGCACATACACTGAGGCGACGCTCACGAGCAGCTTCCCCAGTGTGACGCCGTTTCCGCCTTGATGTGGCGTGCCCATGAATAGGATGCCATATGTCGATACGGCAATCGATCGGTGATCGTGGAGCGCGCCGTGACGGGCGGCGTCAGAGTGAATCAGCGCCTGGAAAGGTCAGCCTTGAAGTACAGCTACTCTCAGAGAATCCTACGCTCTTGACGATGATCCCGCCCAAGCTATGTGCAATGAAGATGATCGGACGTCGGGTGGTCTGCTTCCGCTTAGCTAGGCCCGTCTTCTGAAGGTGCCTTGTGTACCTCCGTCAGCTCTCGCTCCAGGCACAGGTCGGACACGAGCGTGAGGGCATAGTCGTACAGCGACTGGCAGCTCACGCCCGACGCGCCGTGTGTGTTCGCGTTGTAGCCCCATGAAGAATGCGCGCGTTTGGAATATCGTTTGGGAGCAGGTCTCGAAGCCAGAGCTTGCCATTCTTCGCTGTCCACGCCCGCGCGCGGTGGCCGTTGATGCCGTGGATCGCGACGATGCTGAGGTGGGTTTAGTAACGATCAAGCGACGTGACGGGAGACGTTGTATACTCGGCAATTGGATCCGTGCCTTCTGCGAGGACGTGCAGGCCGTAGGGCTCCACCGAGGACGGATCGGCTGATAGAGCCGGACCCGTCGACTGCACTATGGGGTTAGCGTGGAGATGGAGACGAACGTCAAACCGACCTTCTCGGGCTTCTTTGTTCGCAGAGTAGCTAGAAACGATCGCATGGCGGGGAATGGATGAGGTGACAAGAGGGTGAGGGTATATACTCTAAGGCGCTGGGGGTATCACTCGAAGTACGTTCTTGCTCAGCCTTGTGGTCGCGCTGAGCCGCAGGTGCGCGCTAGGGCGACAAGTCTCAGCTGGGTGGGCTGGTGAGCTGGTGGAGGTCATTATTCCTATCGGCCTGAGGCAGTATCTTTCACATCCAACGTGTTTAACTAGGAGGTGATAAGTGTGGCTGCTGCTGTGGCTAGTAAGGCACAGCGCTGACAGTCATGAAACGCGTCAGGCACAGAAGCCATTGGAACTGGCATGGAGGAAGCCAGGGATGAAAATGTCTTTCGTAGCATGTTCACGTAGACACAGGCCCCATCATTACTATGCCGGCCTCCAGAGTAGGTCACATTAAGCGCCGAACGAAAGCAGATTCATTAGGAAAGTTCACCAAGACCCCATAGGCTTGCTTTGGAAAGCTCTACGCTGGCTCGAGTAATGGCCTCGTCGGGGTGCTCTCTTATCGACATCCTAGAGAACAACTTAAGCACTGTCGTATGGGTGATTCTGCGCGACTCACACTTCTCGGCTGTATTGATGCTGTAAATCTGTATCTAGAAACTGTGGATGACCGGAAAGGCAGACTAATCATCTGCTGGTGGATCTGTGGGAGTGTCCGCTTTCTTGATCCCGAAACGAAGCCCTCACGGCACTTGCTATCCATGAACTGGAAACCAGGGCCGGCCTACTATATGTAGAATATAGTGCCACGCCTTATTGCATGCACAGCGGACAGCTTTCGACATGCCTGCTGTTTTTGGCAACACATCATCGGCACAGCCCAGACGATGTTGAACAGACCGCGTGAACATGGCCATGCCTAGTCAGACAAGTATAACATAGATCAAGCGGGTAGCTAGGCTGTTGCTGCTGTCCAGTACATCGTGGGCCACCGATGGGTTGTATCCCCATACCATTCCGGCCGTCCTAGGGATGATCGCTCACGGCGCTTACTGGCACTTTGGCGATAGCGCCTGCAGTTCTTGCTTCGCTGATAAAGGTGTCTTCAAGGAATGCGTTCAGCTGTTTCCCAACAGGTCCCTACTATCCGAGAGCACTTGCACAGCAACGAGTCTGAGCTGCGGGGATTCCTGACGCAGTGGGTTTTCCCGCCTCATTAATGAATCGTTAGCTAGTATTGGATTGTCGGAGACTAGCTGAAAGTCAACGCCCTTAGGAGGGCGCAGGGAGTTTATGCAAAAATGATTTTTGGCACCACGCATAATCCTGTAGACTTTTCAAGCAAGGAGGAGGTGAGTACGATTACTTGGCACACTGCGACGTAGAGTCAGACGATAGAACCGCTGGAAAAGGCGGATGAGTCGAGGACGTATAGAAATCAAGCACAAAGAACGCATGATGAGAATCACGATACCAAGCTCTTTCTAATATCTAGACTTATCTAGGCGGGACTG
>NW_022985633.1:0-4011 GCF_010093815.1 Pseudovirgaria hyperparasitica
TGCTGAGCTGACTATCATCCACACTGCCGGCGAGATTCAACTTGTATACATCGAGACCGAAGCAGATAACCCCGACGGTACGGTATATTCACATCATTCCGGGATATCCATACAGCTTCTTCATTTCTTATATCATTATTGCTAGCCTTGGGACCTTCTTTTGCACACCGAAATTAAAAGAATTGGAGGATTGATAAATTGGGTGGCTGTCAGTTGAGTGTTCGGTCCATAGATGATGGCTCGGATCGCAAAGATTCGTAATCAACGGAGTGTTGGCTGATTGACCCAGCCACGAGACCTAAGCGGTGAGTCCCATTATGGCAGACACGTTCTGGTGAATGATCGATGAGGACTTCGGATGCACTGGTCCACAACTTGGTTTCAGGCATGCTCTGGCGCTGGGCACAGCTGACGGACGATCTATAGGATCCCTGCTCGTGTTGGAAAAGAAAACCGTCAGATGCACTCACTGGGCAATCGGAGTGCGTCTCACCGGTCACTACCCCCTTCCCCTGTGTTGAACCCATACACACTACTACGGGACCCCGCTTCAGTGCATCGTCCTGGAATTCGAGCCAACCAGCACAGATATCGCCGAGCTCAACAGCCCGTCTCCATTACAGGCGCCGCGGTACCTCGCACTGGTGGCTTAGTCTCAAATTTTGGATGACTATGATGTTCCTTGATAATTTTGGGTTAACTTTGATGGAAGCTCGAATGCCAACGCAACTTCCTATGTGCCCTCCAAATCAATAGATATAATTTCAAGTTCTGATCGAGTCGCCTCATCAGGAATCGCAAGCTGTGGTGCTTTTCTCAGCCCAGCTCTGGCAATCGACCTTGGACCTTAACAGTTTTTCGAGGGGCAAAATTGGTAAGGCTAACTTTGCGTATTGGGATGATTCACGAATTGAATTTATGGGACCGTGCAGCTTTATCGTTCATCAATTTCGGTTAGTCGCATTTATGCTCTTTGTGCCCTGTCAAAAGTGGTGGGAGAACCCACGGTCTGCAGTCGCTTTCTGGTGTTGGACATTCGCAAGATACACATCTTCCTTAAACCCTCAACGATCCAATCCAATCTTGACACTGACCGCTATGTGCCTCCCCGTATTCGCTAAACCTGAGGTCGCGGCGGCTAAAGTTTCACGAGAGATGAAAAGGCTGTAGGGTGGCAAAGATTTCGAGCCTGTGGCTGTTGACTGGAAGATGATGTTGCTAAATTTAAGTCGAGGCTTAACAAGCGGCGATAGAGCTAGAGTTGTGCTTGTCGATCGCGAAGCCGTTGTACCAGTATGGAACAATCATCTAGCTATCGCGAGTTGATGTCATGCGGGCTTGTGCTATAGTTGTGCGAAGCAGCTCGAAAGCAGTCAGTTGCGTCTAGGTTCGTCATGTAATCCGCATAACAGACCGAGCCTCACGAGAGGATTGAGGCGCACGAGGCCACGCGATGTAACCTTCAAGGTGAGGCTGCGAAGCTTTGGACCAAATGCATCCCAGCCTACATAGCAGACATCACTGATAACTCTGGCGCTCTATTTTTGCCTTATCAAGATCACATCAAGATCACATAACGGTCTGCCAAACTCTTCTTAGATCTGGTGAACTACCTTTCCAATCCATTCAACAATCACACGTCAACACCCTCCTACGCCGCTTTCTACGCCAAGTTTTCTCATACGCGGCCGACATTAATCGCGCCTAATCATTCTTGGCCTTGTGAAAGACTGATCCACATTGCAAAAGTCTAGCCTCGAGAACAGAAAGCTTTAGAAAAACCCAATGACTGACTACTTCACCGAAGACACCGACCGCTCTGTGCTGGGCGATAATGACATTATGAGCCAACTGTTTCCACAACCATCCAGCGCTTCGTCACATTCCGACACCATGTACGGAACTACCCTTATATACCACAGTCCACACTTACCTAGTATATCTGCTGGTGGCTCTCCGGATTACTACGGCAGTCCGCATCTAACACCTCTATACGGCCAACCGACATACTGGAATTCACTGCAACAGAATCCCAACCAGGCCGATTTCTCATATCCTCAATACTCTCTTCAGTCAGTAACGATGGCACCACTCCAGTCAATCCCTAAATCACCGCAATATCTCAATTCATACCCCTCGATATTCCGCTCATCATCAACATCCTCAAATGGCACATACCATCTTGCCACCTCTGGGGACTACACACGCGTATACCGACGGTCCGTCTCGCCAAGCACGCCCGACTTGCGTGCATACGGCTACCAGAATGAGAACGGATCATGGACATGCGCCTACCCAGGCTGTGCATCCAAAGCGGTGTTCACACGAGGATGTGACCTACGGAAACATCACAAACGACACACGAAAGGTTACTTCTGCTCTCATGAGAGTTGTCTGCAGAGTACGGGAGGCGGGTTCTCGAGAAAGACGGATCTAGCCAGGCATATGGCAAGTCATCAGCCCAGTATTGTTTGTGAGTGGGATGGGTGCGAGAGGGTTTTCAGTAGAGTGGATAGCATGGTATGTGGAGCGATCGTTGTTTCTTGGAACGTTGCTAACGAGTTTTTTAGAGGGTTCACGTTAAGAGGATACACTTGAAGAGTATTCGTGGAGAGGTACGAAACCGAGTCAACTCTGCCTAAGCTTTGAATTGAGCAGGCCGCTTGCAATTCGTGTATGATTAGTTATGAGGTATCGCCTGCCTGAAGAGCCAGAGAAGAACACAATAGGTGTGATGCGAAACGATGTGGCATATAGGGGATTACGTTTCGTCATTAGGTTGCATTTGCTTCAGCGCACCGACACCAAAGGATTTGGAGTAGTTCCTTATACCAGAGGTATAGTGGTCTCACATACTACATTGTTACACTATATTAAATATCAAGCCTTTGCGATGTATAGAAAAGATCGATCAAATCGAGGCTAAGAAGGCTGGTTAAAGGCCTGAAGTAGAAGATAAACCGGACTCAAAAGAATAAGTTCAAGGGCAGACTACCAACAGACCGCGGGGTCGTGAATACCAGAGATGCTATTGTGTACTATAGTAACATGAAGATATGGTCCCACAAAAGCAAAGTATACCTGAGACTTGTGTAGATCTTTTTGGATTGAAGATCACGTTCTTCATGTGTCAGCATCTGCCTATCTCCGATCGAAGGAGCCATATATCCGCGCCCCTGAGCGAACGTCATTCTCTATGAGTGTCTCATCCCTGTTCGGGAAGACAGTGCTATGATTATAAGGTTCTGGTAGCCTACACCTTGCTTTTCGAGAGTCCGGGCCAGGCCCACTTTCGACAACTCAGTTCGGTCAATTTACAAAGGGAGCTCAGAGCACAGCAGTGTCTCCGGTGATAAATCTGCTGGGCCTACTTGCAGTGAATTTCCTTATTCACAGACCTTGGCGTAAGCATGTTAGAACTCGAAGTGATCCATCAGGCACGGCTGTCTGGCTGTAGCCCGGGTCTGAAAAGGGATAGCTTGGCGCGAAGGGGTGGATGATGATCACAACTGAGATGGCATGAAACATTGTGCTTTCTGTGGAGCCCTAAGAGATATCCACAGTGTAATAGACGACGTATCCTTACGCTTGATAACAATATCAACAATACGAAACGTGTCTATCATGACAACAGCGACCACCGACTCACGGCGATACCATCACTCTATCCTGTCCGAGACTCGAGTACCATACAAGGGTACCTTCTATCCTCGCGCCGACGTAGCACGGAGTTAAAAGAACCTGGATGGAAAACTTGTTGATTTCAGTAGCGCGCTGATATCTCCACACTGGTGGCTCGATTCTCTCAGACCACTGCGGCGCCAGAGGGTGTTGGACGAGGAGCTTTTACTGTTCATCGAGAGGCTAGACACTGTCCGGGGGGAGGTCCTCCTCCACATAAGCGGACGTTTGGCCTCTGCCCAAGCATAATCCCCTGGCCGAGCTTTGAAGCATTCGGGACATAGTCTAAATCAGGACTCCCGCTGTCCTTGTCTAGCCAGTATTGTAACC
>NW_022985634.1:0-3743 GCF_010093815.1 Pseudovirgaria hyperparasitica
CAGTTGAGGCCTCTTGCCAAGAACTGACGCTTCAGTTCAACTTCAATTTAAGTTAGTATTGAACTGGAAATAATTGAACTGAACTGAAGTATATATATACTCTAGTATATTCATATATATAATAGCTATGGGTTATATAATAGGTAGATTAAGTAGCCTAGGGTGTTAGGCATTAAGGCATGTATACCGGAGAAATGATATTCCGAGCCGAGCTTATACCGCCGAGCTTATACCCGCCGAGCTTATACTAGAAACTTCCGCCGTCTATTAATTAGTTACTTGATAGATATAGACGTTTTAGACCGACTAAGTACTTAAAATATACCTAAGTATACGTCTAGGTGTACGAAGAGGTATTCGAAAACCATCCACACAGCCTTAAATATACTATTTTTAAGTATATTTACTCGACTACCTACTAAACTTCAGTTCAACTCAGTCAACTTCAATTCTACTACTAGAACTGACAGTCCAGTTCAAATATACAGTAGGGTAAACTGAAGTACTTCAGTTCAACTTCAAACATAGGCACAGATTTGAACTGATTGTTTGATAGGAAGTCTGGAACTGTGTGCCGATTCCGCGCCAGAAAATTGCTGCTACCGAAGCACCTGGCGTGACGAGATCATGTCATCTCGAACTATAGACGGCTAGCCGAGATACACTATTCCGCTTCTGGTGCGACAGGATCGTACCGGAAGCAGAATAGTGGAATCTGCAGTTTGCCATGTCAGTTGAACTGTCCAGAGCTATCACCACACTCTCTCCCCACTATGGCGATTCAGGAGAGCTTTGTGTTAGTTCAACTAGAATTATTTAGCCGTATGGGACAGCATTGGCAGGACTGCCATGATTTCAATATTCCTCTAAGAGCCTCGCAATGTGTAGAATCCACGGCAAATGCTTCGATACGTACTGCGATACTGGCACCGCAGTCAGAGACTGAGTCTACCGAGTTGCAGCCGCCTTCACAACAAAATTGATAGAACCGCTGATTTATGGAAAGTGGGATTCGCACTACACCATCCATATATAGCTTTGATAATCCTTTTCGACCCTCATGTTAGTCGGAGGGAGCATGACCGCGCCTCCGAAGCAGCACATGTATGAATATACAGCGGGAAGTCCGCCCCTGCCAGTGCCATATAACAGTGATTATTCTTATAATGCTGTTTATTATGTATGCAACTGCCTTCGCGCTATCCGTATTACGGATGAATAGAGAGCGTTGTTGATACAGCCATGAAACTCGTACATGATGGATGCCCGCGGCCGCGTAAGACTCGAGGACATCGCCGCCTACCTGATGATGATATTACGCCTCTCCTTCCCTGTCTCAGCAAGGCGAGTTTTGTGACGCGGAGTTGGCACATAGCTCTCAAGTAATGCACTAAAGCGGGGGGAGGGGGGGGGCGGCACCGGTAGATGTGGGATCAGCTCGGGGGAGGGGGTTGGGGACAAACCCCACGATCACCGACAGAGTGATAGGTGGCTGCCGGGGCAAGGTCATATAGCCAACGAGATATAGGGGGCTCCCGACGACTCGAAAAGTCCAAGGATCTTGTGTGCCGCACCCCAGAGCCGGTGCGGTAGTCCATGTGAGTACAGGCTTGCTCAGAAGATGAACGCTATGTCGTGGGGAAGTCCGAAACCAAGCCATGGATCAGTACGTCTGTGACCACTGCTGAAAGAGCGACAGAGATCTAGGACATTAGGATATATATGTGTCCCACAGTCCTTGACCAGTCAGTCACCGCTGCTCGTTTGCCTCATGCTATCTTACCGGTTACCTGCTGCCTACCTCTTTTTAGTATATCATAATATGGTCCTGCAGTCTCTCCGCGTTTTCTCTCAGGCGGACGTACTCCGATCAGGAGGCGAAGCGAACGCGTCGAAGGACGATAGTATGTGAAGTACCCTTTATTGCTCTAGATTGGTGGAAGACCAACTTCCCTCTCAGATATCGCGACATGTCTACTCATGATTGTTTGGACCTTACTCCCGTGCACCAGGCCGCGGAAACCGACCAAGATCGACAACCACGAAGACAATTCAAAGGTCGACAGAATGCAAACAGCCGAAACCGACCTTCACGGTCATACCCCCGGAGTTCCTGAGGACAAAAGCGTTTCAGATGCTGTACAACAGCTTGCAGCCACAGAAACACAGAAGCGCCATCTTGGAAATCCTCAGCTAAGAGTCTTCTCGCCGTCTGCTGCGCTGCCAATCTTTGCTGCCACTACCAGCGTGCAGATTCCTGGCTGCACCCAGCCTGTATATTCGGCAGCGGAAGGAATACGTTTCGCTGGCACCCCTCCTCCGACCCCACCCGGCTCACCTGACACCGAGCCGCTCAAGAGCCTCTCTTCTGATGACGATTGGCCCTTAAAGGCGAGTTTCGAAGATTTTCAATCATCGATCGTGAGCAATCCTGTCGAGAACACTATTAGAGATTCTATACTGAAGCGCGAATCTATGTGCATCGTACATGGTCCGACCGTTTGTCCTGAAGATTGCTAATATGTGCGCCCTGAATCAGCCGTGCGACCTTTGGAACAATCGGCACTGGCGAGCTCCCGCCCCGGCCCAAACTCTTAAGAAGCTGTACTTCCAAGGAGACATCACATGGGAACTGCTGTGAAGATAGGAAGGATGGTAATGTAGGCCAAATCCACATGTTGCGAGGAGCTATATAACCAAGAGGAAGTTAATATGATGATGCGTAGTCTCCCAGCGCTAAGAGATGATCCTGGTAGCTGCCAAAACCAATGCTACAGATGTCTAAGTAAAGCCCTTGGCCATATTCGATCACGAAAGAAGGACATGTACACGACGATAGTAGGCACAGTCTAAGATAGGACCTGCAACTCATTCTAGATGACAGGGCGGCTTTCTATGGAGTGACAGGATGCCAGTGTCGACCAGCAATGCAAGAATCCGACCGACTGAGGAAAGCCGTTCCGTTCGTGATTGCTAACGAGGTCACCTACTCTAAGCTTTAGTTAAGATATTCGACTTTAGAAGGCTTTATTTTAGGTGAACATTTAGCTCTGTAACCTCTCGAGATAAACTTATATACTATCTGTCCTTTCGTGGCTTCTAATCTATACTCTTAAGCGTCGTCTTCGCTAGCAGATCCTTTGACCGAAAAAGATCCAGGAGAGACAATCCGGCGGCGCTGATTAACTTTCAATTGGAGCAACGACTCAACTGGCTCTAGCTCGTCTCCCGTCGTTATCCATTCTAGGTTCTAGCTTGTTAGATCCTAGAGTAAATAGGAACTCAAACTCCTACCAAGTAGTTAGTATATTGCTTTCATGCTGCCCAATCGTGGATTTACACGCAGTGAAAATATCAACTCCTATATAAGTGGGTCCATGGAGGAGATAGACACACTCATTTCTTAGACGAACCTGTGAAGTGTCAAGAATATTGCTTATCTGTTTGGTACTTTTGATCATAAATAGCGAGGGCAGCACTTTACGGTTCTTTCTCCAAAGGCGTACGTACCATGGCCATAATTGAAAATTTGACGGGCATAGCTGAACACTCGCATTCGTTTGGAGATGCGGGCCATGGTCAAGTTCGACGGTATTTGAGCATGAGAAACAATACAACGTCATCACCGTAGATGACTGGACAGATATCACCATGTACCTGCTTGCTGACGGACATCAGTTTACTTGTAGGTCCAAGTCCCCTTTGCCATCAGACGGCCTGACGCCCCTGAGACCGTACTGTCG
>NW_022985635.1:0-3562 GCF_010093815.1 Pseudovirgaria hyperparasitica
GTTACCATACTGGCTAGACAAGGACAGCGGGAGTCCTGATTTAGGACTATGTCCCGAATGCTTCAAAGCTCGGCCAGGGGATTATGCTTGGGCAGAGGCCAAACGTCCGCTTATGTGGAGGAGGACCTCCTCTAGCCTCTCGATTCGTCGCTCAGCAATATCTCAGGAATCGATTTTTGCCTCTCTGATCATCTCTCTGAACAGTAAAGAATCGAGCCACCAGTGTGGAGATATCAGCGCGCTACTGAAATTCCGTGCTACGTCGGCGCGAGGATAGAAGGTACCCTTGTACGGTACTCGAGTCTCGGACCAGTGCATCCGAAGTCCTCATCGATCATTCACCAGAACGTGTCTGCCATAATGGGACTCACCGCTTAGGTCTCGTGGCTGGGTCAATCAGCCAACACTCCGTTGATTACGAATCTTTGCGATCCGAGCCATCATCTATGGACCGAACACTCAACTGACAGCCACCCAATTTATCAATCCCCCAATTCTTTTAATTTCGGTGTACAAAAGAAGGTCCCAAGGCTAGCAATAATGATATAAGAAATGAAGAAGCTGTATGGATATCCCGGAATGATGTGAATATACCGTACCGTCGGGGTTATCTGCTTCGGTCTCGATGTATACAAGTTGAATAATCTCGCCGGCAGTGTGGATGATAGTCAGCTCAGCAAGCTCTTCGACGATCTTCCAGGTCGTTGTATTGTGTTCCTGGAGGATGTCGATGCCAACAAGGCTGCGCAGTGGCGCTTGCCAGATTCTGATGGCCATGAGAGCTTTGGTCGAGGAGATTCTAAAGTTGAGGGTGAGGAAGGGCAACTAACCATCCCGAGAAGCTCGATAGAGCACTGATTCGGCCGGGCAGAATTGACCGGCGAATGAAGTTCGGCCATGCGAAGTAGGGTGGAAGTGCCAGGTTGTTCCTCTGATATTCCTCTTGATCTGCGAAGATGGGATTGGGCCGCAGAACCGTATTAACGACCAAGGAAAAGTACTATAGCATGTCTCCTGGTCCATACTTCTCCCCGTGTGTACTTTCGTGACATACTGTAAAGCTGCTGTACTGTGATTGGTGCCCGTAGTAGCTGTTGCTGAGTGGTGACTTAGGATAGGATCCCTGCTCGCATTGGGAAAGATAGCACGAAGGCAGTAGAAACTTGATCCTACACGGGTACAGACACGCTAGCCCGGGGTAAAGCCGCTCTTGGCAACACATTGTTGCCAAGAAAGGCTGAAGGAGGAAGAGCTCTGTAATCCATCCGTAACTTTTTCAGCGCAACTCTTGGCACGTGTCGCGCGCGCAGCAAACACATTCTCTTCCTCCAATGTCTATCTTAGACATTATCACATTAGCCTTTTGCAAGCATGAAGGGACAAGACAGATGTTGAGTTGTGCTGTCAAAGAGTTTGCCGTACATCAAGCCTCCCTAACTTAAGCACGAGTGGTTACAGGAAGGCGCGTCGTTGGACCGAGATTGAACCGTAGAGTGATAGGTTAGGGTTAGCCTGAGCAAGATTAGCTAAGGGACCAGCTGGCATCCCGCGCCGCGAAGAATTCAAATCAAGTCAAATCAAAAGACTTTTGACTTTTGACTTTTAACTTTTGAAAGTGTGGCCCTTAGATACCTACCGTCCACGATACGCAAAGTCATTAGATTCGCTAAAATTTAGGGCACGGGGAAGAGAGCCTTGTGCGGAGATCATGAAGCGAATAGCGCTGTCTTCACGATGACCGAAGCGCTGGAAAGCACATGTTGGGCACGGGCCACTCTTAGTGTCTTGGCTGGAAGTATTTATCGTGGTCTTGCAGAGCTCAACCCATATATCTAAGAACTGATACCAAGATGGCTACCCCACCTTCACCGAGTTTTCAACCGCAGGCCTGCAGAGAGACTATTAAGGCAACTGAAGGAAGATTGACTGAGATTTACGCCAGGGCTGAAGAGCTATGGAGAGATAGGGAGTTATCTCAGATGAGGCAGCGTTTCAAAAATGGAATCGACGCAGTTATTCCCGAATTACAACAGGCGCTTGAAACAATCCTTAGCGAGCAAGAGTCTGACGAAGATATCCTTACAACGCTGTTGTTCGCTTTGAACAGCATCCTTGGCTTCACAGTTGGTGGTACGGAATTGGTACTTACAATTGTCTTGGATGTTAACACTTACTAGTCATTCGCGTCCACAGCAACAACGAGTATTTCGAGTCATTTCAACAATGGTGGTACTGGGAAGATTTACGTAAAGAAACCAAAACAGAGTCCAACCTTCATTTCCTTGTAGTCCATCTTTCGGAGTGCTTCTGCGACGAAACAGAAAGCCAGTCCGCAATAACGTCGTCCTGTGATGTGATCGAATATCTGCTGTCTACGGTTAAACAACATCTGAAAATATTGGAGAGGCAGAATACAAGAGCGAAACGCTTTGCAGGAAAGGACTAGAGCGACCATAGCTTGAAAATCTACATCCAAATGCATGGTCACTTGAATTGAAATACGCTCAGAGAATTCCCAGACGTTCGTGTTGACATAAAACGGTTGGCCCTATCCGTGAAGAAAATCCCCCAAAAAGGTGGACGAGTCCTGACCCCAATGAAACGAAGGACTTTAATCTTTCTATATAGAAGGTAAGAGACTATATAGAAGTATATTTAGATATAACTAAAAACTTGCTAGAGTCTTAATCCTAGAGTTATTAGAGCAAATGTAAGTTTTCAAGAATAAGAGAAAATGTGTGTGTTGCGCGCGCGACATGCCAAGAGTTGCGCTTAAAAAGTTACGGACGGGATAATTAAGTCATCCGATGGATCATCCCTTGGGATATAGATAGGGGCGCAACGTGTGCAGCGTCTTGAGCGCCCTTCCACATTACGGCTATTTTTAGTACCAGGAAGAAAAATGGGCCGGACCACAACCAGCGCAGTGTATTTATGTCTGCTATCATTATGAGACACGAACGATCCTACGAACAACAATATCGCCCTGAAAGATGCTGCGGGAAGCAACAGACATCGAGCGCATCATCTCCGAGATAGACTCTTGTCGAGAACAGCTGCATACGACGACCCTAGAGAGGCTGGTAGAGGAAAACATGAACTTGGCGCAGCAGATCCGCATGTATCGTACGTATTGCGACTCGATCCAGCGAGCATCAGACATTGCAGTAGCTAGCATGGAACGATTGCAGAACGCTCGCAGCTACTGCGGAGAACGGACTCGAATTCCTCGGCGTGAATCCATTAGATTTAGCTGGATATAAATAAAAATCCATGTTACTGCCTGCCTTTAGTAAGTGCTAAAATGGAGAAGCAGCTTAACCAGACAGAAGACTAACCAAGGCGAGAAAAGAATACATGCGGTGTCAGAGCGTTGTTAGCAGGCATGATCATGGGAAGTGAGCATTCTTTCCATGCCAATGGACTCAAATTTTTATTAGACTGCCAAATGGGAATAGTATATAACAGCTAGCGTGTAAATTATTTGTAAAGCGTGATGCTTTCATGCTGAGTCCAAGCGGTGAACCCCCGAAATGGATCGAATATTACTAAAAGATTGACT
>NW_022985636.1:0-3544 GCF_010093815.1 Pseudovirgaria hyperparasitica
AAAACGGTGACGTGCGATACCAGGCATCGAAATATAAACGTATTGACCTGGCTTGACTTGCCATGTCTTCTTAGGGCTGATGAAGACCTTCAATACCGCTGTTGAATTTCCTTCGGTGTTACTTAAGCTCTGTATTGAAACCCTGTTCTGAGAATGACCTAGGTTGCGGTGGAGAACTGTCGCTACCCAGAGAATTTGCTGAATAGCCCAGAACGCGCTGGTCATAGACAGAGCCACTAGTGAGCTCGTTTTCGCGAGGCTAATATGTGTCCACAGGACACCGAGAAGACACAATGCTAAAACTAGGTGAGTTTTGAGAAAGATCTCGTATGCCATTCGTCTCAGCCATAGAACTGAGAATAGTCCTAAACTTAGACAGAATGTACAGAGCTATTACTAGATCAGTTGGCACTGAGAAAAAAATCGAAAGACTTACTAATATTTCGCCGAGAGTCATCCGCCACCGAGATTGAGAAAGCTGATATATTCCATGTACGAATCCTAGTCCAACGAAACCTCGACCGGTCCATTTATGAAATAGATGGTAGATACCAAGGTCAAATTTGAGAGTTCGGTCTACAATAAAGCTTGTGCGACCTCCTAAGTATAATGGTATGAGGTTAACCAGAGATAAATAGCTACATCGTGCAGCAAAGTTGGCCATCCCAGAAGTGAATAAAGTTGCTGAAAGTATGTTTGCGGCGGCATAAAGACATAATAATATGCCATGAATTAAAGTAAAATGGGAGGATCCTCTTCGACGTGTTAATAGAAGCATGTATCGAAAGACCTTGCCAGTGCGTATGAGACTAGAATGTCCGATGGTAGCGAAGACATGTCGCCAAATTTGCCATGCAAGCACAAGGGTAAAGCACGACGCAAGACAAATCGCGTAGATCTCCGGGGGGTACATAGTAGCCTAATTACGAAATTCCAGAGGAAAATTCTTCCTCTGTTACCTGCGGTTGCCTTTACGTACTTATACTTCGCCTAAATTCGTATTTTCTGGAACCCGGTTTAAGGCTGGTAGTGTCGGGTCGGTCCGCTACCCACTCACTAAAAATACTACCATACATGCCAAAAATACTTAGCCAATGAAGAGATGCGCTTAACTATAGATAGATGTAATTACTAGTATTTAAAATGCGTTATCCGCCTCTCCAGAACAAGACTATCTGGACTATCGACTTCCTATAATTGTGTTTCTCTGTTTTATCTGTTCTCCCCAGATATCACTTTCCACTTTGTATACTGCAAACGACCGACCCACACCATGTCGGCCAAAGTCCTGGATGGCCGTCGTCTTACCCTGTTTAGGAAATGCTACCAACTTCAAGCTCAGTTTCCTGGTATGGAAATAGATTGTAGAGTTGCGTACAATGATGTGATCCATGCATATCGTCATGACAAAGAGGCTTCTTGGCCTACTCAAGTGAGTTTTTGAAGTTGCGAGTTTATCGAACAGCGCACTCACTTTTACAAAAGGATGAAAACCCCACGCGAGTGTATCTACCCTGCGATTTCCAAACGGTGAGAGAATCACAATCAGTAGGTGTCATCGGCGGTTTTGACCCTGCCAATCGATCAAGCCTCAACGATCGATCTCTTGAAGCCACACCTGATCTTGTGTATGATCCGTACGCTTCGCCAAGTGGGAAACAATCTTCTCCAGTCGCATCCATCGAGGGTCTGGGCGCTGATGAAAATCGCACTATTCAACAGAGCGGGTCGAACTTCAGTTTGCAGAATCGTGGCGACAATGATGGACTTTTATTCCCACTCAGCTCCCTAAACAACAATAGTCCAGATATCGACTACTTTATATCCCTCCCCATGCAGACACTCAGTGACCAGGATTTTCTCGCAGAATGCAGGCATCAGACTGCAGAGAACGCCTATGTTGCCCACAATCATGGAATCGACGTCCTACGGCCTCCCAAAAGGCGACCAATTCCAGTGAGATCTCCGCATGGCTACCTGCACAAGCGACGACGTTTAGGTCACGACTCTTGATTAATTGTTACGGTGGGCAAGTTTGGCGCAGAAGTTGATGGAGGCTCTAATAACTTGGCAAGATGACGTGTTGATCCCTTGACGCCTGTTGGTTGTTTGATTCTGGAGCGTGTATTGTCAATGGTTTTCTTGTCGTTCCTGGATGAGACACGTTTCTCGCTTTTTTGGGGGTTTCTCTCTGTCTTTGGCAACTTAAGCAGACTAGATTTAGATGGAAGTTCCAGGTGCATAGTATCAGGTCTGTCATAAACGCGCTCGTTCTCCTTGAATAGAGTCAGAGATGCCGTGTTGCCTATAAATAAGTACTGGTGCATCCGGAGCAGTTCTTCAAACCTGTATTGGTCATTGTAATTGAAAATTTCTCGGTCTCGTGTCATTAGTTTCACAGTGGGTATATCTAGCCGGAGAACGTTGAAGAATTCGTATAAGTGATTTATTTCAGCGTATAAAGGAATGAAGAATAGCTTCTCGTTCGTTGTATAGACCATAACAACGTACGTGCGTATCGGCGAATTCTCTGGTAATCTAAATTCTGCGCCGACATGGGTCCCTCGAGTAGAAGTTGGTTTCGGTGCTGTGAATCTTCTATTGCCTTCTGGCGCTGCTCTGTCATCGTCGAAATAGTCGCACGGAGGTCATGCATGGCCTTTTCGTGTATTTTGTAATCTTGTTCCACTTCTCCTTTGAATTGTTTCATCCTTTCGTCTCTCAACAAGATCTCGTGATTGAGGCTAGCCATTCTAGCCTCCATCATCGCCTAAGTCGAAGCTTGCGCTGCAGACTGTTGCTGCAAAATCTCGATGTCACTGTTCAAAGCTGCCTTCTCTAATTTCTCATTCTGCAATTTATTATGGTGTGCTTGCTCCATATCTTGGATTTTCTGAGTCAGCGCAAGGCATTTACTTTGCTCTTCACGTAGGGACGTGGCAAATCGGGCTTCAAGGTCGTTCTGCAGTTCGGTGAGATCACCTGAATCTACCTGCATGTTCTCCGTTTGATCTAGGAATTTGACGTTTATCTAAATAGGTTAGAATGAAAAATATATTCATAATGAATAACTCACATCAAGGCCGTCGAAAAACGTCTTCAAGAAATCAAGTTTAACATATAGAGATGTGATATTCTCGCCATCGCTGATCGCGTGATGCTTTCTCATTTGTGCCATAAGCGGAGGTAAATATAGAGAAGTTTTTTCGGCCTCGTAGTCTCTTTCAAATGGACGACCACAGCGTCTTTCTGACTCCAATCGCCCCTGATCGGTAAATATCGGCGCGTCTGGCACAGAGCCTGTCCCGGCACCCGACTTTCTCAAGATAGCAGCAATATTTCGCCGCTCGTTTTCTGGGATTTTGAGACGTAAAATTTCAGAGCCTTCGACAAGATGACAGGCAAGTAGGTCCATGGGGTCTTCTGTAATGGCTTCCTCAATAAATTCAGTACGAAATCCAAGATCAAAAGCCATCCTGGCTAACTTGCATATGACAGCTTGGTTCGATCGGCTAAGAGGAGGTTTCGGGTGCCCTAGCTCTTT
>NW_022985637.1:0-3372 GCF_010093815.1 Pseudovirgaria hyperparasitica
TCGAGTCGCGAGACTTTGCGTCTCAGTCTGCTGCCAATAAGCATACCACCTCTTCGACGAGCTCCGCGGCCGGCGTAAGCAGACTTGGGCCGACTGCGACGTCGACTTCAACTCCGCACTACACGCCTGCCGAGGCATATGCGACACCAACCTCTCTATCCGTTGTTTCGCCAACTGCGACCTCTGCTCATCAACCTCCTACGTACCAGCTCCTGCATATATCAAATCTGCAACCTTTTCCACATTCTCTATTTATTCAGCCGCTGCAACAACCTAAAAAGCTTCACCAGAACAACGCGTTTCAACCCCTATTTTTCGGTGCCCATCATAACGGTCCGCCTCACTACAACTCAGGTCACTCTGGATTGCCTCTCTACCTCTACGAAGCCTCTCCATCAAGCGCACATCATCACAAAAGCCACTAGTCGATGAATCGCCGCAGAAGAATGGCACAAAGTGGACCCAGCAGGAAGATGAGCTCATTGTCTTATTAAGGGGCCAAGGTATGAAGTGGGAGGGCATTTCCAAGAGGATTCCCGGACGGAGTGCCATCTCATGCCGACTTCGCTATCAGAACTACCTCAAGAAGCGCGCACACTGGGACGAGGATAAGAAAAATAAGCTCGCGCGACTCTACGTCCGGTATGCAGAGCTAAGGCAGTTGTGGAAGTCCAACAAGTATGGGCATAGCACTCAGTCGACAGGTCGAAGAAGAGAAGGCATCCAAACCATAATTCACTGTAGATTTAGAGTCCATTGGTTTGAAAGCTTCTGATAGGGGCATCTTATGGCTTGTTCCTTTCCGGATACACCTATTTTCCGTCCATTCCAGCACGCTACGGATTGGGTGTTCCTTCGGAAGCGTGCTTCTGGGTCTACGCATACTTGGCATAGACGTGTCATCTGGGGTGGACGGAGGTTACGAGGCTTCCTATCAGTCAGTTAATCTTTGATCTCTTCAAGAACTGGCCATTCCAGTTCCGTTGAGGCCTCTTGCCAAGAGCTGACGCTTCAGGTGGAATTTCAATTTAAGGTAGTATCGAACTGTAAGTAATTGAAATGAACTGAAGTAAAGTAGTCTCGAGGCTAGGCATTGAGGCACACGTCCTCCAGATATAAGGTTAAACCCAGCCTGATAAAGCTGAGTCTACCTTATCTGCTGGTCGAAGCGTCGACGCTTAGCCTGTTCAGCAACCTTCTCGATTCTTTAACGGAGGAGTCAGAAATACCAGTAGCAATAGCGTGTGCCCACGGCTCTATCGACCCGTGTTTAATCTTGTAATGAAGACGTCCGGATGGTGACGGGACGATAAACCAATAGCCTCGCTCATTACGATAGATGACTTATATGTGGTTGAATGCATCGGAATCGGTTAAGCCTCATGACCTTTCATTCTAATTCATCTATATAACATTATTTGAACACTAGACGTGAGCATGCAGTAAAAGATATGCTATAGAAAGACGGGTGTACTCGCTTGAACAAAGTGAGAATGCTTCTTATCATCCACACTGCCGGCGAGATTCAATTTGTACACATCGAGGCCGAAGTGGCTTGCGAGTGCCAGCACAGCACTTGTCTTGCCCGTTCCAGGGGGTCCATGGAGCAGATAACCCCGGCGGTATGGTATATCTCCTTCCAGATAACGGGGGTGAGTTCCCAAGCTGAGAAAGTCTTGCATGTCATGTACTAAACTCTGCTTGACTTCTTCATCGAGAACTACTGTTTGCAACCGTCGAATTTTTCGGGTCTTCGTCTTCTACCAGCCTTCTTCACCTCGATTCTCAAAGATGATAGCTTTTTGCTCAACCTACTTTAGGTACTCGGCCCAGCATGCATGGGATAGCTCTCGTAATGGCTGTTGAGATCGGCCGAAGCAGGATAGGTATATCAATCATCGAGTACCAAAGTCTCTCTGCTCTTTCACTATTCGATACTGGAACCATCAGCCTTGGTGTCGAAACTAATGCTTGCCCTCCCAAAATGAGAACCGTAAAGGCTTCTTCTGAACGGTAGTGGCAAATTCGTTGCCATAATAGTCATCCCTTTAGGTAACGAGAACTCGTGAAAAACGAGGACATCGCCGCCTACCTACAGTTGAGGCGTAAGCAGTCGACTACAGCCAAGCGGAAGAGAAAACCATAGACGTCTTTCCCTCGATTTTTTGCGGTCAAAGATGAAGCTTAAGAGTACCTGATATGATCGGACGTGCACCGCCTCCGGCTCGTATCTGTATAGCTCATGAATTTGTTTTTTCCGAAAAGACACAACCACCCGGGGGTCGCAAGACTCACCGATCACCGATGTGTCTATGGGTACATAGAATTCATCATTTTCTAGCAAGCAACTAGTCAGCTGGCGTGCGGCACTCGAGTAGCGATGACCGACCGGTTTGTAAGGACTTATAACCCATTCTTAATGACAGGGGTAGTCTCATTGAACCTGGTAAGTGGCTTTATACACAGCTAAAGGATCTTCGAGACAGGTTGGCATGCCAGAATGAGGATTATGTATGAGGATCCGACCAGGCATCCACGCGATCGCTCTAAGAGAATATAGCACAATGCTAACGGGCATTGCTAAGTGTGATGGAAAATGATTCTGCTTGTTCTGTAGAGGACGGGACAACGAGTGTGATTCACTTGTCTCGAAAACAGTCCGTACGCAAATGGGATCACTCATCATCAGCAGCATCAGCAGCAACAGTATGAACACCAGTACCAGCAACAGCACCGGCGAGAACTAAACGACTTTGATGAGCATGTAGGCTTCCCTTAAGAAGGCGATAAGTCGGCGGGGACTTCCAACATTCGAAGAGAAAGGGGTCCGATGCATGTACCCCCATGCATGAGTCCAGTAATGATGCTGCTTGAATAAGGAGAGAACTGGGAAAGACCGAAGAAAACAATGAGATACAGGACTCCCGAGAATACCGGACTACAACGATTGTAATACAAAATCTCAATTTGTTCAATAGGTAGAGAACCGTTGGATCCGAGTCGAACTGATCATAGCGGGAAACTTCAACCGACATGACCAGTTATGGGGCGGTGATCAGGTAGCGCTGAGTGTGCGTCAGGACGAAGGGGAACCGATCGTTCAGATGATGGCGGAACTGGACTTGCAAGGTATTTTGCCCCGGGGACGCACAACCTGGCACTCGTACAGCAGTATAGCATATAAATACTCAGTGATCCATTTAAGAGTAGTAATGAAAGTAAAAGGGGCCCAAGGAAGAACCCAGGAGAAGCTGCAGCGCCATAGAGTGCGAATATTTGGTTCTTGTGGGGTCCAGGTCGGTATGTACTGCCTATGAGCATAAGACCGGATGGTAGAGACGCGGCCAGGCCAAGCCCTTGCAGGGCCCGGTA
>NW_022985638.1:0-3367 GCF_010093815.1 Pseudovirgaria hyperparasitica
TGTCTGTAGTCGCACTGATACTCGCTGTGTTCAACATTCAAGCTGTGAGGAGCCTTATGAGTGCCATAGAATTTGCTAATCTCCTAGAAGGGATTAATTCTAGCTAGTGTCTCCTCATTATGTCCTTCCGTCTTTCGGCACTACCTTCATTTCGGAAAGGATCCTATCCCGCACGAAGAAGACGCCTATGAGAGAGCCCGAATTCTTCTCGAAAGCCAAAACTCCATGGCCCCCACTGAATCTCAAAACGATACCATACATAACGCAGCGGTGGGGATTAGCGCAGAATCCTTACGGATATTGCATTCGCCACCCGATCGCAAGCCCAAAATGATTAATGAGTGCTTCGAGGAGCTTTCTTCAGTTGTAGGCATTCGGTTGAAACATGGCGACGGTAGGTTTAACGCAGTTGACCAAGCCAACTTGTGGGCATCGTGGCAAGAAATGGTTCATGGAAGTACCTTCAAGCCTGAGGATATCCCCCTTCTCCGCACTATATATCTCCGATGGTTGGGCAAGTCCAGTATATCCCTGTCACAAGATGCTGAACAAGCCCTTCAGAGGGTCAACAAAGATCTACGTGGTGGCAAGCAACAGAGCTTTGAAGCTTGAGAGTGCCCTATCTGTCCTTAGTCAAGCATTGCCTCTACCAATCGCGCTATCAATGCATACTTTTGTCCTTCTGCTGAATTCGGTCTCTAGTCTTGTCAACCGTTGTACAATGGGATCCAGAAACAGTTGCGAGACGTACTGTATGTTGCGACAGAGACCATGTAGCGCGAAGATGAAGAATGCTACAGTAGCCAAGAGGGTTATGCTGAAAAGAAATATTAGGATGCCTGCACATAAGATACTCATGATTTCCCATATGCAAGTCCAGCTGAAACCTGGCTTAAGTATGAACCTAAGATATACCCCTATAGTGTGTAGCCATGGTAGAACTTGCACCATAAACCGTAAACAATAGCCTAGATGTCGACTGATCCTCATCTTAGTGCTGTTCGCAAAGTATACCAGTATTCAGCGGAACAGGGTATAGGTCGATTGAGAACGTAGCAGACATGACCATCTACAATCGGATACAATCTGAGGTCCTAGATTAGAATTGTATGATTAGTCACCCTAAAAGTACAGATTGAGCTTGGAATCTATGCCAAGGGATTGAGATTGCTTGTGTTGAATTGAATCGCTTATACAATAGTTACCCGATTAGGAAGGAGATAGAGAAACCGAGAGATGAGTATATCCATACATAGTCACTCATATGTGACTTCAAGTCAAAAACCGAGGAAATAGCCAAAATCCGAGACTTTCCAGTGGAATCACCCTCTGTCGAGTTGAGTCGATTGCCGTATAGAACGGAAAAGTACATTGTTGGCCTCACGACTCAGGCAGACTATAAATCAATGAGTCCTTTACCTACCCACGACTTCAAGCAGAGTGCTGGTCGTACTATCGTAGGATGAAGCTTTGCTCGACGAGCAGTAATCATATCTCCAGCCTCGCTGAAGGCGCGCTCACACTCACAACTTGAGGCTGGGATACTGAGGACGTCTATCGCCAGTCGACTAAGCTGAGGGTAGTCATCTTGACGAGCTATCCAGAAGGCTATTGGCGCGTTGGCCCATTTACTATCATGGCCGACAGGAGGCTCACGTCGCCAGCGGATAAGCTCATCCTCAATAACCTCATACTGTTCTTCCTCGGGTAACTCGGAGTGCTGAGAGATGAAGCTATCAATATCCGTGGTGATAGGGTCGTGATGTACCACTCACGGTGTTGTAGGTGATACCAATGTCTGTATAGGCTCCTCGCCAGTTGACTGTCTCTTATGCCACTGCCAATATTGCTTGAAGATAGACTCAGCATCTTCGAAGTCATCCCACGCGCTTCGACAGAAGGTCTTGAGGTTTGGATGAAGGTTTGTAGCAGCGTAATACGCGGGAGACTCATTGAGTGCTATGAAGTATTTATTCATCTTCAGCCAGCCGTTGTTGATAGCAATAATCATGTGGTCTCCGTCAGCAAGTGTCTCCGTCGTCATCTCATCTTCATTCATCAAATCAGGGACCATATACCGTATTTTGAGTCTCTCGAAGTGCTCCATGAGGTAGGTAACAATAGGGATGACTTTCCAGATAGCCCCGAACTCACTATTAGGCCTACGTCCCTCTAGGCGACGAGTAGCAACTCGGAGTGGTAGTAGTAACTCGAGGTATTGTTCTATCACGTCCCAATCATAGTGAGTAAGGCCGCCAACCTGGACAAATAGAGGCTCCTGGCTCCGACTGTCGAGTCTCTTAGGAGTCTTCATTGGTGGAGCTATAGGAGACTCAATAGACTCATCATCATCAGCCTGAGTCTCAAGATAGCGCCTTGAACGCTTTCTTGAAGTACCAGGCTGGTAGCCTGATTGGGTGTGTCTGTTTCTCTCACGAGCTGCCTTTACGCGTATAGCTTCCTTACGCTTCATTTCTACCTCCTTAACTCTCTCACGTTGTATGACTAGGTTGATATAGTATTGAGAAAACTGGTTGAGGGCTTCTCTAAGCTTGATTGCTCGTTCGATCGCGGATATGTGGCTATTCCAGCGTGTCTTCACAGGTGTGATGACATCTAGTGGCTTAAAATGAGGGTCTATAAGAGTAAACGTAAGTAATAGAATAAATACTGTAGAGTGACGTACCCGGCGTAGGTAGACTATTATTAATGTCTCTCTGAATGTCGTGGAATCGTCGTAGGCGTTCTGGTGTATTAATATGCCAGATGATGGCGAAAAGAGTACGAAGAGGCCCAAATTTACGCCATTCATCAATCAATATATCCTCATCTTTGGAATCTGGTGCGTCTTCATAGGCGAGCTTATCCTTCCCAAATAGGATACTCTTTGCGACGAGGTTGATCATGTGACAGAAGCACCGAATACGAAGATTTGGGTGCCAATCGTCCTCATTACTAGCTCCTATCTGGAGTTCCTCACAGATATACTCTATAGCGGTATCGTTGTTTGACGCAGAATCGAGGACGAAGTAGCCGAGGTTCTTTGAATTGAGGTTGTATTGATTAAGCGTAGAGAGAGTGAGTTCGGCGTAATTTGAGCCTGTATGGGCACCTATTATCTCAGGTATATCGAGGAGGAAGTCGTGAAATTCGCCTAATATGGATAGTATATTTGTCAGCATCTTATTCCTCATAGACTCAACTTCATACTGGACTTATTACTCACCTTCTGCGCCTATAAAATGGACACAATACCCCATAAGTGCGAATCTCTGTTGACGTGTCGTCCAGCCATCAAAGGAGACATGTATCCTTGATAATGCTCCAGCCATGGCCTCAGTAAGTACACCAATATTGGCTTGATGTG
>NW_022985639.1:0-3304 GCF_010093815.1 Pseudovirgaria hyperparasitica
TAACCCTAACCCTAACCCTAACCCTAACCCTAACCCTAACCCTAACCCTAACCCTAACCCTAACCCTAACCCTAACCCTAACCCTAACCCTAACCTCCAAGGCACCTTCGCAGAGGGAACCTACACCGAACGTATCAACACAATCGAGAAGGAGGTCACAAAGGACATTGCGGCGGACGGACAAGTCCTCCCAAAAGGAGACGGGTCTTTCGCGTCTGGCACATTGCCTATATGGCTGGTCGCAGACCAAAAAGCCTTCAAAACCAATGGCACTCGGTACCCTGCCCGGGCCGTTGCACTGGCTTTTGCCCTGGTATCACGAGAAACAGCCAAGCGCTTCAAAGCCTTGACTCTTGCCCACGACAAGGATGGAGATGTGAACATGGATGACTCGCAAGAGAAGTCTGATATCATCAAGTCCCTCGTCATCCAAGAGATGCGAAAACAAGGTTTCATGGGAAAACAGCAAGGTCAGCTGCGTGCTCTTCTAGACACGTTCTCACCTCACGCTAACGGATCACCCAGGAAAAAATTCGCCTCGGACTCAGTCCAAAGCGTCCCCACCCAAGAGAAAAGCCGCGAAACGAACATCAGGTCCTGCAAAGGGCTCGAAGGTCAACAAGTCTCGCGGAAAAGGAAAAGGGAATGGGAAGAAGAAGTCTCAAAAGAAGTAGACAGATTAGACTCTATTTTTCAAACAAGTCTAGCGGGTCGTGGTCGGGCGGGCCGGGGATCGCAGGCAGAGCCAAGGGCTACGCTTCGAAACCTGCGTGCATCGCCAACCCCGAGTGGATCGCGAGTAGAGCAAAGGGATGCGCGACGAAGCTCGCGTGTACCTCCAACTACTTTGCCTTCCCGACTCCCCTCCTTTGTATCTGTCCATCCTCGTTCTCTGCTGCGTTCAATCACAGACGACGGTGTACACTTCATTGAGAAACATTCGGATCTCTTTCTTTCTGTATCAGACATAGCTAGAAAAAGAATAATTACACTCTACACTCCCGCGTACCTGCTGGATGAAGCCCATGACTTCGCCAGCGGCGTGTTCCTAGGGCCGGGTGTGACTGTCCCCAGACATGTCGAGCATGCAATCGCGCTTAACGCGAAGTTCATTCTCCATCATAAACCGAATTTCTTGAAGTTGCCTGAAGCCTGGAAACAGCTTCAACGAAGTGTCCGCATTCGCTGGCACTTCCGCAACTCAGACAAACCGTCGAACAAGTTCTACGTCCCCAAACCGACGTGGGAACCACCTGCAGACCAATGGGATCCGATCATTGAAAAAGGGCTCGAAAGAGGCAAGGACTTACTGCTCCAACAAGCAGAAGCCCTAACCCTCTCAGACACCCGAAGGCCTAATCCAGACCTAAAAATGATCGGCGAGTTCCTCACAGATGGAAAGTTCCTGGTCAAACTCACAGACAAAAATCTGGGACTTGCAATGATTCAGAAAACTTGGTATGTCGAGCACTGCAAACGCATGCTACTTAATAAAGATGTCTACAATGAGATCTGCAAGGAAGACATAGACTACTATCGCACGGAAGTTCTGAAAAGAATCAGACACCTCATCGACCTTGGTATTGCGGAAGGTTCAACCGCTGAATACCTACTCTCGTCAGAAAATGACAAAGGCGTCCCAGTCTTCCATGCTATCCCCAAGGTACATAAGAAGAACTGGACATTACGCCCGATCATTCCCAGTCACTCATGGGTCACGAGAAGATGTTCAGAGGTCTCTGATCATATTCTCCGCATGGCACTCACACGAACGGCTCCTTGGGTCGTTGAATCGACCAAAGAGCTGATTGCCAAGCTAGAGACAAAGTCAATTCTGAGATCGGACAATGTGTGGCTCTGCACCGGTGACGTGGAGAGCTTCTACACCAATGTCCCGCTCCAGGAAACTGTACAAATTATCCGTGACATGCAGTTCCCTGAAATGATTGACGGTATCAACGCTCGACGCATCCATCAACTGTTGGAAATTGTCATGAGCGTTAACTGCTTCGAGTTCGATGGCAAGTTCTACCAGCAAACCTCAGGTGTCGCCATGGGTACTTCGTGCGCCCCGTCATTCGCAAACCTGAGTCTTGCCTCAAAAGAATCTCCATATCTCCGTGCATCAAACGAAGAAGGCTTGCTCTTCTTTGCGCGATACATGGACGATGTTTTTGTCATCTTCAAAGGCCCGAAGACAGCCTGTGAGATGTGGCTCAATGGACTGAGCCAGAGCGTGAAACCTTATCACACCTCATGGGAAATTAATTCATCTCGTATACCGACCGCGTTCTTAGACGCGGAGTTCTTCTTTGAACAAGGTTTCGGAGCACTGGGGTTACAAACACGTGCTTTTCGGAAACGAATGAATAAACATCACTATATTCCCTGGTCGTCTGCTCACCCCCTTACGGTGAAACGTGCTTTCGTTAAAGCAGAAATGACTCGCTTCATGGTTCTCTCGTCTTCAAGGCGGCTGTTCGAGGAACGGCTTCAAGAGTTCCATCAAGCATTGCGACGGCGTGGATACCCGTCGGACAGGCTTCAGTTGTGGAAAGGATTGGTACGATATGACGACCGACGGGCTGTCCTCTTCAAGCATAAGACACCCGCCGCAGGTCTACCACTCATGCTACCATCTTCATACGACGAATACTAGGAATACATTGATGTCCAGGCTGTGCTTTCAAAGATGATGGAACAATGGAACCGACACGAGGAACCCATTCCCGAGTCGCTCAAAGGTCCACTCATCAAATCACTGAAACGCACAGAGAATATGTTTAACAAATTCTCTGCGTGGAACAAAGCAGTTCTGAAGGAGGGAACCGACGAGTAGTGTGAGCTGTGGCTGCCGCGAAACTCGGGGACCTCCCTCACGAATCTCCACCCTGGAACAGGTCTCGGTTAGGAGTGGTGGCACGACATGCCGACCAGATAGGATCAAGCTTACTACCCCACCCTATCTCCTAACCCTAACCCTGAATCGCGAGCGTTTATTCGCTCATAAAAAAGGATCACTTGTGCGCGGTCATACGTTGTGGTGCGGCTTCGGCCCTTTGGCGCCCAGGACGCAGCCCAGCCATCGGCGTCGGTGCTGTTTAAACACCGCTGCCCGAGGCATGCGCGCGTCGCGCTGTAGTAGCGCTCGGTGTTTGGGCGTGCCGATACCGGTGGGTGGGCCCTGGTGCGTTACCGCACGGCCCGTGGCGTGTGCTTTGCGCGCAAGCCTGCATCCTTGGACGGAAAAATGTGACATGCCAGCATTCACAGCGATTCTCGGCCAGAATGTGACCAGGTGACT
>NW_022985640.1:0-3238 GCF_010093815.1 Pseudovirgaria hyperparasitica
ATAGGGAAAAACTTCCTTATATCTATAACTATATCTCGTTAAACCTCTATTTCGTCTTAAGTATATAGCTATAGGGTACGCCTATTAGTCTATAGCCTATATTACCGTTATTTTACCCTTAGGTAGTACGTATAGATACGGAGGTTATTAGTTAAGGGCTACCCTCAACTAATAATCGGGGTTCTCCCAGGGTTCTTCCAGTATATATCGGGTTACTACCAGCGTATACCGGGTCTCTTCCGGTATATATTTCTAGGTACACTAGTACTAGAGGAGTAGTAGATATATAAGTATCTATCAGGAGACGTTCTTAGGGTACTTATTAAGCTATTATACAATATCTAAAGTCTTTATAACATAGATAAGCTATTACTATTATATATAGAGGTTAGGGTATATAGCTAGATAGTGGCGTATTATACCTCTCTAGCCGCACGCCTTATACTATAGCGAGGTATTAGGAACACCTCTCTTATAGATATAGTATAGGAGTCCTATAGCGCCCGTTCGGGCTTAGATAAGTATAGATACTTAGGCTTTCATTAGCCCTTTATATATCTATTTACTTAGTTCCTTCTATAGCCCTCGAATCTACTCTAGGTATCTATTCTACTAGAAGGTCTAGTAGGCACGGAGTACCTCTTTCTACTTATTTTAAGTCCACGACCGTATATTTTTTACGAGTTCTTAAAGGCTCTACTAGTCTAGGAGAGCGTCTAGGTTATCTCGGACTTCTTATACTACTTAGCTAGAGTCGGCTTCTATTAAGTACCTATACCGTATTCGATTCCAGCCTATATATAGAAGTATACAGTAATATATACTAATTCATACACGTAGCGCGGCGAAAGTATATTCTACATTTTCTATACATTCCTATACTTATTATTTAGTAAAGTATACTACCCTCTATATCTAGTAGAAGTTATATATACTTATAACGTCTATCTCGCGTCGTAGTAGTACCGTATTAGTAGCTTTATATACACCTAATATAAGACGGAGTATACGGTTCTATATAGATTCGAGCTTTATTTACCTAGTCTATATAAGGGCCGTATACTAGTACTCGTGTCCGTACGTAAAGGCGGGTCGTACTATAGATATATATAGCTAGCGTGCCTTATCCCGGGCGGTTCCCTATATAGAGGCTATAATCTATTATATAGTAGCTTCTACCCGGAGGGCCCTAGAGACGGCGTATACTACTTATAGTCCCTATTTAAGCTTACTATCTAGTATAACTCCAAGCGCGCATATACTTTATACTAGTAGTTCGTTAAATGCGTCGATTCAGGGGCGTCATTCGCCTTCCCTAGTTATCTATTTCCCTTAATAATTAATAAAGTATATAAGCTAGTATTTCTCTAGGGCGAACTTTACTCCATAGCGTTTTACCTACTAGAGACACCTCTTATAGTTCTATTCTAGTCGTCTATATATTCGGTTAGTATTATTATTAATAGCTAGAAGGTATATATTATCGGCGTATCCGACTACCTCTATATACTTTATTCCTTAAAGAAGGTCTACTATAAAGAAGAGGAATAGAATCGGAGAGATAGTGCTCCCTTATAGGATGCCGCATACCATCTCTTTATATTCACTCTAGTACCTAGAGATATATATCTAAGTTATTCTTCCTATAAGGAATAACTATATAAAGCGTATAATCCATTCTAGTATTCATCTTATCCAGAGGTTATAAATAAGTCTTATATAGTTTACCTTATTAAACGCTCCGGCCATATCGAGGGAGAGGAGCGATACTACCCGTCCCTATTTCTATACGGCCTAGACGACTTTAATAATATATTAGATAGCTATTATTAGGGAGCTATCTACCTTTACCTTCTAGTTCAGAGGGAGGAGATTATATTCCTATACCGCGGTACTTATCTTCTTCGCTATCATAGCCTCTAGTATCTTACCTAGGTAGGAGAGAAGGGCGATTAGTCTCTATTCCTTTAGGGAGTTAGGGCTCTTTCCTAGTTTTGGGAGTATAATAGTATAGGCGACTTAGAAGCTCTAGAGGTGGTACCCCTACGTAACGTATACTTAGAATATATAAGTAATAAGCGGTAGGGTTGCTTTTATAGTACTTTTTAGACATTAATTTAGAATTCTATCTAGTCCGGGTGCTTTATTATTTAGGAGTATCTTAATAATATTAAGTATATCCTCCTCTATAACTTCTTCGGGGATATCTACCGTATATAGATATTCGGCGCCGTGAACGTCTAATAGATCTACTAGTTCCGGGAGAGGGAATATGGCCTCCTATAGGGCCTTAGTTTTCTTAAGGCCTATAGAGTATATTCTCCCCTAATATATTAGGGGAGGTATAAGTAGCGGGGGTGTCGGAGTATCTACGCCCTTAGCCCATTTCGCCATGCGCTATAGCTCTATTATATATCGTGTCTATTAACTAGTAATTATATACTACTATTTACGCCTTTTATTACGGAGGACTTTATCGCGTTATTATATTACTTCCTTCTATTCTTTCTATGACTCGGGTGTTCTCGTACGGTATACGCGTCTATATAGCCTTTAGGCGTCTTATCTACTTTCCCGTACTTAAGGAATCCCCTTTACTTCTAGGGGCCGGTATATTCGGTATAGTACGTGTTTATTTCTTATATTCTAGTATATTTATAGGAGTATCTATACGGCCTAGTCTATAGCTAGGTTATTAGATATATTAACTATAGAGGGATCTAGAATCGCCGATTCTAGGTCCTTTAGGTACTTTTCCTAGTTAGTATCCTTCTATATCTATTGTCCCTATTATTTATTCGGGGTATATACGTTTATTACGGTTTCTATATATTCATGGTTAGAATCCGTCTATACCTAGCCTAGGCGGTAGTATTAGATCTAGTAACTAATATACTCCGTGGCGAAGGTAAGGTTAAGCGTGAACCCGTCTTCGTTCTATTTATATTTTTTCTATATAACTTATTCTATAGGTATAAGTAGATATAGAAAGTCGTGGTAGCGGGTACGTAGTTCCCTTACTCTAAGTTCTTCCCTAACTACGGCTAGGTCTCTCTACTATTAGTAGTAGAGGTTAAAGTCTCCTAGGAGGATATATTACTCTAGTTCCGTAGTACCCTTAAGTATCTCGTCTAGTATAAGTATACGTTATTAGTTATATATATTATATATATATAGGGGGCCTATATCTATTTATAGGTATAGTATTATCCTAAGGTTATCGCGCTCGGTATACGAC
>NW_022985641.1:0-3091 GCF_010093815.1 Pseudovirgaria hyperparasitica
GGCAGGCCTCGAACGACCTGCACGCAGGAGCTGTTCCGCGGTTGCGCGAGGGCACTGCAGCCCCGGCACGCGCCCACATCACATACCTGATAAATGATCTCCTATTCTGACTCGTCATAGCTTTCACGGTATACATACTAGCCACTCGACACGCCGGGACCCTCAAAGGAAACAAGGTCGGCAGGCAGCCGCGAATGTGGGGACTTGGTCCCTGCTCGCATTGGGACAGAAACAGTTAGATGTAATTACTTACTCAGTACTGTAACGAAGTCACATTTCGGTTCCCTTGTTCGTGATACAAAGTACCGCCCTGGGTGGAGCTGCTCTTGGCAACAACTTGCTGCCAAGAGCGGCTTTAGCCCGGGCTAGCATATCGCACTACACCATATATAGCTTAGATAATCCTTTTCGACCCACATGTTAGTTGGAGGGAGCATGACCGCGCCTCAGAAGCAGAACATGTATGAATACTACAGCGACAAGTTTCTACTGCCTTCGTGCTATCTGTATACATAGCAATCGGGCCCAGGAATTTGGGAAGGAGGGTAAGGTTCCGGGACCCTCCTCGAGCGGGAGGACTTGCTTTTGATCTCGTATATGACCAAATCAGATCAATAGCCTGTCCGTGCCGCGTTGTCGCACACCGGCGGGCAATAATATGCTGCGTGCGCCCTGTGAGGAAGTCTATCAGGGGTCAAGACCAATGTACCGGCGTTACAGATCGAACCATTCTGGAAATTTGAATAGGAGGTCGACATTGGAGTACAAGCGCTAAGCAATCACAGTGTGATTGCGCAGAAGTGGGAGTCGGAACGAGACCTGGGGTCCCATTCTAAGCTCTCATGTTAGGTGTTTCATATCGTGTGTTTGATATCTTATGTAATAGTGAAGGATACTCACGCATGGATTGTGCCAAAAATATTCGTTACCTTTAGACGTTTCTAAGCATCCCTCATCTACTCGTCAAAATCACTAGCAAGACTTCACAACACGATATGAGCTCCCGTGGCTCAATCGATGATGGCTGTGGTGGCGAGGATGCTTCTACTCCACTCCTCCCTCGATTGCTCCCCGCTTTGGGGGGTCATGGAAGTCGAGGTCCCAGCATTCGACTCTCGTCTGCACCGCCCAAAAGGATAGGAAACCCTATGGCGTGCGGCCCCTGTAAAGCCAGGAAGTCGCGGGTATGTTACCATCGAGCTTTGACGACGGACGCCTCTAATATGTGAGGCGGGTGCTAGTGCGATGGAATTCGGCCAGTGTGTACAAGATGCCAGAAGAAGAACACCGGTTGTCAGTATGAGTTGCGAGCCGGTGTTTCTCGTCAAGTCGCCTTGAAGATCTTTAACGTTGATCTGAAGCGTGAGAACACCGACTTGAGAGAGCTTGTATTACTCCTGAAGACGAAGAGTGAAGATGAAGCAAAAGCAATACTCAATATGATCAGATCCCACGACGATCCTCTCAGTGTTATCGAGAAGCTTCGACAACATAAACTGCCTTTCGCTTGGTCCGACACGCCGGGCCAGGACTCTGATAAGGCTGACGAGAAAGTCATCAAGAGTGCGATCCGGGTCCCTGCCCAGCCGTGGACAAGTGTGGCGACCGACGAAGTGGTCTCGGAGCTGATCACTGCCTGGTTCGCTTGGGAAGACACGACACTGTTTTCGTATATCACACTAGATCTTTTCGTAGCAGACATGAAAGCAAGCGATCCAGAGCGTGCGACATTTTGCTCTCCCTTCCTCGTCAATGCCATCTGTGCTGCCAAAGCCATCAGTTGCATCGCACGAGCTCATAGAATGAGAAGTGTCCACAAGGCCTTCAAGTCCATGGACAAGCCTGCCGCAGACGCAACGTCTGAAAGTACATGGGAGCTAAGCGAACGATTCCTCGCCGCTGTGAAGGAGCACTTGGAGCTTCAGTGCGGACGGGCTTGGCTTCCTACCATCCACGGACTGTATTGTCTTTTTCAGCACGCATCTATCTCAGGAGTAGATCGGGCAGGCTAGTTCTATCGACTTGCTGCGATCGACATGATAAGCCGTCTCAACCTCACAAAGGTAGACCACGTGCTCAAAAGGGACATATTGCATACTGCTAAGAACCGAGCTAGACGACACCTGAACCTTCAATACCTGAATTTGGATGAACCAGAATGGCTCGCCTCGCTCAAATTTTCTCGCTTTAGCAGATGTCAGGATATGTCAGGATAGTCTATGACAAGGGTTAATATTTACCCATCAAAACACTTTCAATTCAAGACCTTCACACTCTATAACCCATTTCTCAAATTGGTGACAAATGTTAGAAATACCGGGAGCAGTTAGTAGGTGAAGGGTGTATATCCTGGCGAAGAATTGTAACGATACGCACGAATCGGCCATCAACGCTGTGCAGTTATGCATTGCCAGCATGATCCTCTGTCCAAAAGATAATCGGAACGTCGGGAAGTTAAGCGCTAGACTTTTTTAGTCATGGTCCAGGAATACCTGCATCGTGTATAACTATGCACGACTCGAAAATGTCCCGCTAGGTTGACATCGTCTGCGACCTATCTATATATTCACCTTATTCACATCTCTTCGAAATAGTTTTATTGCAAGCTTATTTCCAACTTCGCACATTGTGCATCGTCAGCATTACTTTAAAACGTCACTTGCAGTATGGCTGACAACCCACCGCCTTCGAAGGACGAACAAGACAAAGCGAGACGCGCAGTTAACGAAAATATTATGAATAACCCGGCGGGCACAGCACTCGTTCAGGCCGCGGGTCTCTCCTCTCAGCGCAAGAGACAAGAGCTCAAGGAAAAGAAGGAGAAAGAGGAGAAAGAGAAGAAGGATGACAAATAGGTGCGTCATTCGATCCAGTACTCTTTTCCAAGTTGACAGCACCGAAGCTGTCGCTCCTAACACTTTGACAGTCGTTCCTTTAGCATGTCATGCTTCACTCGAACTTGAGGGTGGGTATTGGTGGGGCAGTGTACGCGATTCGCGACACATCGGTTGACGAATTCAGTCCACATTACGGTCTACAAATGTACTGAACACTATTAAATCGAATCAAGATTTTATTTGAGAAATTTTAC
>NW_022985642.1:0-2845 GCF_010093815.1 Pseudovirgaria hyperparasitica
CTGCAATTTTTCTATGAGAGAGCTGAGCGTGAGGGTACTACCGGCTATGTCCGTGGATTCGCTCCATAAACGATGAAGGAATGATTGAGCCTTTGCGTGCCACGGACATACTGCACAGCACCTGGGACAGCCATCCAAAAACGCATGTCTTCGCCTCGCTTGAAGTGCTCCGAGATATGCGTAACACGGTGCTTCCATGAGTTCAGAAGATAACCACAAATACCGCACCAGTAACTGGGTTCGATCTGGGGCTTTGAAAATCGCGACAAGATATCCTCGTTCGGATTGAAAATCTTATGGCAATTTTCAATATGCTTAATGAATTTGTCTTTCCTGGTGAACGTACGTCTTGATTCTTCCTTCTTGATACACTGACACAGGTCGTGTGACTGTAGATGCAAAGACGTGGGGCTGTTCATTCCACCAAATACACACTGAGTCTTCTTCGCGATTGATGGAGATGTTACAGCCTTTTCGGGCATGCAGATCCACTGCTGCAAGCGGAGATGTATAGTTTGCTCGTGTCGCTCCCAGTCATACCTGCGCTTGAAGTCCTGCACACAGAAAGTGCACTGGAAGATGTGATCGGGAGAAGACGGTGTCCGGAGTAGCGATGCGGTAAGATCAGGCTGAATGCGCCGCGACTTCTTCAGTCTACGCTTCTTCGGTGGTCTGTAGTTCTGGATGGGGTCGAGATTCGACTGTGGAGAACACAAGTCGGAATTTTTGCCAAGCTTTTTGACACTCTTGGTACCTGCAGATGCTTTCGCTTGTCCTCGACAGAGCTTCCTCGCACGAGCATTAGCGAAATATACTTGTACTTGACGGACACTTAGATCGGTGAGCGCAGCAAGCTCTTCACTCTCCTGCCTAGTAAGATCTGGGTCTGCGAGCCGCTGCGTGAATTGTTGAGCAAGTATAGCCTGCGCGTTGTGCGGAAAGGTCTTGCAATCTTTCGCAATCTTACAAGACTGACTCTCCTTTGTCGTGTCTCCCACAGGCGTCTGCCTTATTAGATATGAAGAATATCGAGGCTTTGAAAGGTTGGCAGCGGAGTACTCTATTCTTTCGAGTGACTGCGGTGCGGTCGAATGGACAGTCTCGCATGAGCCATACGCGGGAGATATATGATATCCATACCAGTGGTCGTGACTCCAGCATGAAGCGCTTTGTTGCGAGCATGGTTGCGTGTTTGTCTCCATTGGCCTACATAAGTCCGTCATGGTTTAGTAGCATAATTTGCGTGCCGTAGTATCGTTACTGACTGGGCTTGGTCTGCACTCGTGTTAGACTCGAGGAGAGGCTCCTGCGAGCCTGATAGCACATATATACTGTCCCAGTATAGGCTTATTCATCTGCAATGAGTCAAGAGGCTTTGGCAGAGCCATGGCTGAACAAAGCGGCACTATAGGAAAAGAGTATTATCGTTAGTACAGCCAAGGCGACTGACATGGTTTGGCTCAGATATAGATTCCGAGATAGCGTAGCAGAATCTATGGCTCAGCATGGCTTAGCTGATTGGAGAGCGGCGATGACCTGGTGGATCTCGTGGCTCAGATACTTGTTACCATCTTGCAAGCTTGCTTGAGACATGATGCTCGTGTAGCGCAGTCGTTTCGCTAGGTGTGAATGGTGCAGATTGAGTCTTCTGTTACAGTGCATACTGGCGCCATTGTTTACCTGCCAAGGTCTTGGCAGTCTAGAATCCTGGACCAGTGCTGACCAGCTTAATGAGTAGATCTTGTCACAGTGCCGTAAAATAATGAAGACTCGCCCAGAAGTCGGTCCACTGGTTGCCTACTTACTGAGCCTTACAGAGACGCTTCCTGCGCGCCCTGTAGCTCTCATCACTGCAGGGATCAATCAACTTATACCTAGTACGATACAACAGCGAAATGGCACACAGCGTCGGCATGTGGGGCCTGCGCCTTTTCAGACTGCCTCTTCCGGACATCAGTCTTTTCGAAACTTAGTATTTAAAGCACTCTTAGTTGTACTTACGCCCGGCAGAATTCTGGAGGATACTGACTTTCTAGCGTCCGCCTTGACAGCAAGATGCAGTCGCAAACGCCCCTCGAACCATTGTCAGCGACTTCCCTAGGAGCAGAAACAGAGTGTGAAGTCCTCTCAGATGACCCCTATGCTGTCTACATACCCCAGCAGCTCAATTATTCCGGGTTGTCTTCTAGGACTTCGAACGAGGTCTGTGGCTCCTACAATTTCGGGGACCCAGGCGTATACTTGGATCAAGCAGACGGCTGAGGACTTCCTTCGCACGACCGGTAACGGAATCTCAGACGTCGGATGATCTGTCTATCTCGCACACGCACAAAAGTCTTCTCAATGCTATATCTAGAGGCTAACATGACGGCCCGGTTCGGACCTCGGACCGGATCTTGTCGCTTTCACTCCGTGCCTCTCCTATTTATAGCTGCTTTTCTACTATACTTAAGGGGCTTTCACTGTCGGTATGCCTAGAACATGATGATAAGAAGTTGAGCATTCTTTCCATGCCAATGGACTCAGGAGTCCAAGCGGTGAACCCCCGAAATGGATCGAATATTACTAAAAGATTGACTAAAAGATAATCCCTTACGGAATGAAACTTGTAGTATAGAAAACATACCTTAAAGTATCCAAACTAATATGCTGAGCCATGACCGTACTGAGTCGGTATCACTGATTCGAGATCCATGCCCTTACTGAGCCATGACCAGTCTCTATCCAGCCTGTTCGGTCTATTTCGAATCCTCGCTTTCGGTTGTAATGATGCTACTTTTAGATTGCGTGATTGAATCTAAGCAATCGTCGTGCTGAGCTTTGAAGTAGGTGGAGCATACAATCA
>NW_022985643.1:0-2801 GCF_010093815.1 Pseudovirgaria hyperparasitica
GAGCCAGGCGCATCGCCCAGTGCGTCCCGGACACCATGGCAGCCGCGTGGCCTCAAGAGATGGTGTGGCCCATCGCGCTCCGCGAGCACGCAACTCACTCCTCGCTCCCTGATGTTCCACCACTGACAATACGCGCTGCCAGCACTAACCTCCATCAGTATTGAGGCACTATGTACGACCAGTGGCTGGCCTGAAGCCTCCACTCGAACAGGGTGACTGATTGCCATGGGACCCATGCAACCCTTTGCTCCGAGAGCACAACACACATCTCAAAGTTCAAAGCGATTCCGCGAACTGATCCCGAGGATGGATTCAGTAGCTTTAAGCCTTGTATATTTCTCTGCAGGCCATTGTTCTTATATCTATAGGCTGAAGCCGTTGTGAGCATAACCAAGGAGTCAGGTGAGATTACCGTCCGTTATCTGACGGAGATGACGATATAATTTATAGGTTGTGTACTCTTCACCTTCCAGGATTATAAGAACCCCTCCGATTAATCTGAAACGCGGTACCACACCGGGTCACGGACTGATCTGGGAGGCAAACTGCCATTTTGGTGCTATTCCACGGCGCATGATATGCGTCTTGGAAAATGTACTAGCTATCTCTGTCATCCTCTGATGCTATATAAAGCTTTGTGTAAAATCTGATAATCCTTGCCAAGAGCTGGTGCGAGGTTTGAGTATGTCTTGAATTTGTGCATCGTTTATTCAAGGAGTTCGGGGACTTCATGGATCGGGGCAAACCCGTCAAGGTCTTTAAACCATACAGACTCGCAGCACTGTGCAAGAACCAAGCAATTTCCGAATTGACTGTCGTCTCATGTTAGGTGTTTGATATCATGTGTTTGATATCATGTGTTTGATATCATGTGTTTGATATCTTATGTAATAATGAATGATACTCACGCATGGATTGTGCCAAAAATATTCGTTACCTTTGGACGTGTTCGAATACCGTCGAAAGCTTCGGTACTCCGGATCAAGGACCACATGCAGGCATGACTAAGTAGCATGCTCCTGAATGCTTTGGTACTAATGCCATCCCGAGACTGAGTTAGATCACTATCAAGAAGATCTTCAAGTGAATTCCCCCATTCCGCTTCCCGGAGCTTTGAAGCCGTCAAGCTCTCTTTTCGAGATCTGATGTAATTCCATGCTCGGTACATCTCGGTCGGCTTCTGGGCAATGGTATTCGTAGTGTAGGTATGGTCGAGTAATGATTTTTTTCTGCACCATAGTATTTCGCTCGTAGCCTAGTAATATTTAGATCTGGGGAAGGATCGTCATAATCATCCCAATCCACACTCATCGCTTTACTCACGTTTAGCCAGTTATATAGCCGATTGAGAAACGAAGGTATGCCTGTTGACGCCTCTCTGCCGAATGGAGGTTCGTATACGCCAGCTGGGAAGTTGTGTGGTGGATGGTTCCATAAGGGGAATAGGTACATGGGGACCTGATTGAGTATCTTACGCAATTTTATCTGTGCTGAATACAACACTATGGTGATGTCACGCTGGTTGTCGACTTGCTGGGCCTTGTCTTCGTGTGTCAGACCTTCACCCCTACCGTATATCCGTAAGATTCCCCGTTCTTCTCCAATCTTTAAGGGGTAGTCACCCAAAATAGGAACCAGTTCCAGACGAGGAGACTGGATTGGCTTGGACTAATGTTTGAAGAAATACGGTACTGGTAGTATATGTGTGAAAATACTGTACCATGCACGAGGTTCTTTTTGATAAGGACACTTCAGCCTCGTTGGCTATTCTCTTTTCCATGTCGAAGCAGATGGAAGCAAAATGATGCACTGTACGGCCTTACAAACCCCTCAACTTGGCGGAATGGGATCCGGATGCCTTGGGCTTTATATCTATGACGGACTGTGCGACATCTCTCGGAGATCTTGCTGCTCATACATTTGTTTCCCAAATTCATGGTGATGCGGACCTCGAATGGTATGTCATGTACGTCACGCGGACTACTCGCGTACTGTTCGTGGAATGATCTGTATTGTACATAGCCTATCATCCCTCTGTCGCAATCACATCATCGGCTACCCTATCTCTTCTCTGAACCAATTTCAACTTCTTGGAACGGGGGCAAGTCTCGAATAGCTTTGGCGTTACGCGAATCGGAATGGGGTAGTTCTGGTCCTGTTGGCCTTGTTAGTACATTCTCCCAGATGATCAGCGCCTTCATCTTACTAGCATCTTCAGATCTGTCAGCCAAGAGACACCGTCCTCGGAGTCACATATATAAATCTTTTGACCGCGCCTTATGACGATGAAGATGTCTGCGCCATAGCTCTTCTTGAAAAGCACGCCTTTCCGAAGAAAATTGTCTTTAGCCTTGCGGAACTTTTCATTGACCAATTTTTGGCCCATGCTTACGAGTCAGGTAGGGCTATTTCGCATAAAGTGTCAAGTTGCGCAGTATACCCTAGGTAAAGAGCTCATAGTGAGTGACTTACGGTAATGTATGCTCAGTCACTAAGGCTTTACTGAGCCGTCACACTTTACTGAGCCGTCACACTTTACTGAGCCGTCACACTTTACTGAGCCGTCACACTTTACTGAGCCACTACAATATTCAACGCTAATATCCTTACGATTTAAACTGAGACGTGAGAGATTCTGTCCTGGTGACTAGTCGCCAGCTGATCATGAAACCACATCGGCTTCCACCTGCCCTTTCCAGCGAAGACTTTCAGAAGTGGACTTGCCTAGGCTTCATATTGAAGTCCTGCCCCAAAGTAGACTGGCCTTTGCACTGTCGACAAGCCTTACCAAATCTGCGACT
>NW_022985644.1:0-2767 GCF_010093815.1 Pseudovirgaria hyperparasitica
TGTCCTACTGTCCTACTGTCCTACTGTCCTACTGTCCTACTGTCCTACCTTGCGTATCCAAATAAGGCTAGAACAATTAATTGACTAGCTTATCGCTGGACCTTTGTAAAAGTGAATCTTATTTGGGCGATTTGAGGACCATTAGCGCGCTTTCACGCCGGCGTGCGCCAAGATCCATTTACACCCTGAATGTGCACCCGATTCTGATTCAAAATTGAGTGGCCCGGAACGGCTTAATTCGGTGAAGAATATCTTATATATGCCTCAGGAAAGCATTCTCGCGACTTGATTGCACCTCGGCGTCTCTCGGAACGCTCTTTTGGAACTTTCTTGTTTACTTTGACTTCAGAGCGCGGCAGAAATCCATCTTTGAGTACTTCTTCTCTCCCCAGCGAGCGTTGTGGACACTGGGTTACATTTGCCAGTGCTTTGCGCCTCTTCTCGTGATCATCGGGGGCGCCGCTCACTGGACTACTCAGTTGCCACTATGGGCGAGGTGGACATTGGCAGCTGTGGAATGTTCCTCTTTTGCTCGAGCATTCGTGAGCGTAAGTGTCTCAACGATGGCGAGGCTGGTGCTCTGACCGTATTCAGTCCAAATTCAGCATTCGCTTCCTGAACATCAGCGTTACTTCATACTGGCATCATGGCACAAATCTGTCCCTTGTCAGCATCATTCTCATTATCGCTGTCTCGCCGCTCAGCGACCTTCGTATCAGGGCATGCGGTGTCGCTTCTGCTTATGCTGCGCAGGTCGTTGCTTTGGTTCCAGGAGTCGTGCTGATGTCGAGAAGGATCTGGCATCAGTATCGGGATCCTCGTGGGTGGGAAGGGGAGCTTGGTTTCTGGTTCTGGATTTGGACGTTGCTCAATGCCGCCTGTGACATGGCTTCTGGTGGAATTGGGATAGTAGACGTCGTCTCCGTAGCAGGGATCGCTTCCGTGTGGACCAATGAAAAGGTTGACGCGGTAAGTCGTCCATTGTCTTGTCTTAACTCTTAGATCTGACAGACCTAGGTATTCCTTGGTTTGCAGTTCCTTCGATCTGGTCTCCACTTCTCCTTGGTGCTTCAAAAATCATTCCAGAATAAGGCCGTTGAAGAGCCAGTCTTATCATCTGGGCAGACAATCTCAGGTTCTGTTTCTGAAAAAGAACAAGACCATGGTTCGCAGAGGTATGTCTCGGTTACCAGCTTGGTCTGATGTGCTCCTGAGCTGCCTTGCGCAATCAAGCATATTCGTTGTTTTCCAGTCCTCAAAAGAAATTTTCATAGTCGTCTGTAGTCAGGAGCTTAATGAAGATGGCTGCTTGCAAAACAGTCTAGTACCTTGCACACTGAATCAAATGTCCGAACGAGTTCGTCAGTATGAACTCATCCTAGAGCTTAAGACTCTGAGTTGCACGGATGGTTTTCCCAGGGGGGAGAAGCGCTAAGCGATCACAATGTGATTGCGCAGGGGAGGGTAATCTGAACGAGACCTGGGGGTCCATTTCAAGCTATGAGAACATGGCACCGCTCAGCGCTCATCGCGGCTCGCTTAAATCGTAGTGCACACCATCCATCGTTCGCCTCAATAGACGTGGCGTCTGTGACCCGGGCCAGCTGAACAAGCCGGTTCATGATCCCAACTCCTGTGTGACATGACAACTTACCACTTCGGGGTCGCTAATGATGCCGGGAACAGCTCGTCATCCGTGGGATGCTCGGTGCAGATGTCGTAAGCTCGTTATGTGATGCTGGCGTTCCTCATATAAAATATGAGCATCCGTCGCAATTCGTCTTGCAAACCAAGGTCGTGCCATATTCCAAATCTTTCTCTTCCATCAGACCTTGTGGTCCTCATATTCGCGACAGACTCCATATTATCCTTGGAACAGGATGGGAGAGAGCGAGTCCAGGCACAGAGGAGCTTCTCACAGTTCGTGCACTTCAGAGTCGAGATAGAGAACTTCCGAATAACTTTTCGCAGGGCATCTTCCCAGCATTGCCGAGATGCTCAGCGACGCACAGTCTTCGTCTCCACCCGGCCAGTGCGACGTCCGCATTGCAAGACGTGACACCTTTAATCAAGAAGTTCCTACTGTGCGCTCAAGAGACTACGCAATTCTTGGAGCATACTCCTACACTCCTATCCGAACAGACAATAGCAGGTTGGACCGAACGCAACTTCAATATCAATAGATCCTTGTTCTCGCCTGGAACGGAAAACGGCAAGTTAGTCTCATGCGTACCGTGAGGCCGCCAGTATCCAGTCCTATCTGTGGTTGAAGGGCCAGGTCCAACATCTGGGATGCCGACAATGTCTCGCTTCCACCCGAATCTGAACGCCGGTTGATCGATAGACCGCGGATCCGCAACTGTGGAATCGCAGGCTCAGGACCACATGGCCAACGCCTTGGACGAAGCGCTACCAACGGTCAACGGGTTCGAAGCAGGCTGATGAAAAATGCAAACGGAATGCAGACGCCTCGGCTCGTTTTCGGCAGCGACGCAAAGAGAGGATAGCTCATCTTGAAACGGAACTAGAAAAGGCGTTGTCAAAGATAGAGGAGTTGGAATCGTAGACGGGGAATCGCTTTGAAGGACAAGGAGCTTCGTCGACTAATATCGACACGATGAAAGCTCAGAAGAGGGCCGTGGATGTGCGAGGGGTCTAGGTCGACAGTGATCTCTACGTTTGTGATCCAATAGTTACTTAATTTTTACGCGACTTCGAATAAGAAATAGGGCTTAAGTATGAATTGTTCAAGAAAGAAATTGCGTCT
>NW_022985645.1:0-2612 GCF_010093815.1 Pseudovirgaria hyperparasitica
ACCACGCGCCCTGGGTTGGTCCTTGTGCGTGTCAAGTGGAGGCTGCAGAGCCTGCAGCGGCGGCGGCGCTGTGCTCGTTGAGATATTGCCTTGCTCTTCGCTGGGTCTTGACGCTGGTTCTGGTGTTAGAGACGGGGTCCGCTGCTGACGTGGCTCGATGTTCTTATCAGGGATGAGGAGATCGCTGCCAGACTCAGCAGCCTGCGCCTTGGGTTTGTGTTCTTGAGTATCAAGTGGAGGCTGCGAGGCCTGCAGCAGCGTTGAAGCCGTGTCGGTGGAATGCTCCTTGCTGGTGTTCATACTGGTGCTCATGACTGCTGTGGTGTGTTGAGCGTCCAGTGCCTTCGCCAAAGATCTTTTATATTCTCTGGACGGTGGGCACTAAAAAGGTCCTGTGCAAGTTTATCGTTCGAGGGCCCATAATAGAGACATACCGGTCCCGCCCTGCCGCTAAATGGGACCAGATAGCGATATAACTCTAGAATAGAGACTGGGGACTTCTTTAACTATAAATATATATACTTCTATATATACTCTTACTCTATACATAGAGCATCTATGCAGGCCTGGTAGTGGTCAAAAACAAATGGATCATAAGGCCCAAGCGGCTGCCGTCCAAGAGAAACTGGCTTGCCTCCCAGCATCTATCAGCAACCCCAGCTCCTCAGCGGCTTGCTCTCAAGTACTGCTATATTGAGGAGATGGCTCGGCCTGGAACTGCTCATTAAGAAGCTGCGAAGACAGCAGGTGTTCTACTTAGCACAGCTGGTGTTTAGATAGGGATTATATGGTGTATCTTGGAGTAATCGCTACTACCCTCTGCCGGAGCGTCTCATCAATGTAATACCCATCTGCGGCATGTGTGAAGAAGCGTAGAGCTCACTGGTCGGCGTGGCTATGTGCAAAGGCGATGTGGAGGAATTCCTCAAAAGTTCGAGATGAGTGGCTCAATCTGTTGATTCGCTCAGACATCCACACCGTCTTTGACCAGAAACGGTTCGCAATTATCCCAAAATCGAGTGCTTTCTTGGTGCACATCGTTGCTCTCGGGTCCTCGATGCAATTAGCAAACCTATATCACAATGTTGCGCTTCAACAACTCGTGGGCGTCGCTGTGCAATATCTTTTCGCACGTTTCGCGTGGACTGTATTTGCTCAACTTTCCAACTTTCTCCAGCAAGGCCTCAAGCGGACGCTCTGTACTTACGCTGAGGACGGGGAGATTCGTGTTGCTGAGTTCTCCGGTGATCAATGCAAACAGATCTTCGGTGGCAAATCACGTAGCCAAAGCCCGCGGAAACGACAACGTGATGTACCTATTATTCCGGCAGTATCAGAATATGATACATGGAAGCATCCAAGCTGCAGACGCACTTCATCATGCGATGGTACGCCAGGACGTAAGAGAGTACGATGTTCCAGTTCCTCTTCACGGCATTCCTCTATCTACAGTGAATTCTGGGGTCATTCTGACCATTCTGGCTCAGATCAGGACTTTGGTGAAGATAGTTTCAACACCGAACAAGAAGATCCGGAGACAGTCGATAAGCCTCAAGTTGATTCCTCGTCTACATCAACCCGTCTCTCAACAGATAACTTACTTCAATCAAATATGAGACTCAGGAGCTTCGGACATATCCTCCAAAAAACATCTCGCGTCAAACGTCAATCATGTAATAGACGGTCCTTGTGCATAGGAAATCTCCGTGCAAGTATTCATTGGCATTTAAATTTCACCGCTCAAGTATGGACTGCAACACCTTCACTGCTTACTTCATTATCGCCATTCTTGGCACCCTCGTTGGGAATTACCTCTTGTACTTCGACTTCCAAGCACGGAAGGAATAGTTTTTTGGATACTTTTCTCCCTTCGACTTGTCCTGTGGACGTTGGGCTATTTCTGCGTAGTTCTTGCGCTGTTATTTGTCATTGCCGGCTGCGTTGGCCACTGGACGACTCGATCATCGTTCTGGGAGGAATGGACACTGTCATCTTTTGAATGCTCATTGCTTGCAATCTCTTTCCTTAACGTATGTAAAGTATCCTTATGTGTACGACCTCCTAACGATAGCCCAGTCAAAACGTAGCGTCCGCAACTACAATACGCTTCAGGATTCAAAGCTTCGCCTCGGTCCTCACCTATTCCTTATCAGCATCTTCTTGGTTATCGCGTTTTCCCCGCTGAGAAATCGATATTCCAATTTGCATGACATTGTTGTCGCAATCGTTTACATCATTCGCGTCTTTGCGCAGATGCAGCCAATAGAGTAATTGGCACAGCGAACTCGGCTAACTGTGATGTGGATGTGAGTAGAGCAAACACGTTAGCCAAGTGTTGGCCAAGGTCACTGGGTACCGGACGAGTAGCCCGCGACGCGATAACGCAATCGAGCGGCTCTGCGGACGACTCAGCAAAGTGGGCGACGGCAGAGTTCAGGAGAGTGGAGAAGTGTCTCGCCGAGTATAGGCATCCGCGATCGGCACGCTGAAGAGCAGTTGCACGCGACTGCTCCTGCAGGAGCTCCTTCAGGCGCCGGAAGCGAGCTTGAGGTGAGATTGTACCACGTGGTAGAAGCGCGACGAATTCGAGGTTGGATATACACTTGTGGATG
>NW_022985646.1:0-2488 GCF_010093815.1 Pseudovirgaria hyperparasitica
TAATAGAGGTTAAAGTCTCCTAGGAGGATATATTATCCTAGCTCGGTAGTGCCCTTAAGTATGTTATCCGCCTAAAGTAATCGGTTCTAATTATATATATTATATATATAGAGGGGTCCGATATTCGTCTAGAGGTGTAGTATTATCCGGAGGTTATCCTATTTAGTATACGACTATAATAAGAGTAGAATAGACTTATAGATATAGAAGAGGACTCTCCTCTCCGGTCCTAGGGGGTGTATTATATAATATTCTAGGTGTGTTATTGGTTTGTTCGTCTGGTAGTGTTTATATAGCTCCTATATGGCGAGTATTATAGCTCCGGTCTCCTCGAGGAGTATCGCCTAGTTCTTACGTTTATACTATACGTTTATCTATATAATTAGGAGTGCGTCTTAGTCTCTCATTAGGTGCTAGGGAATATATAGGCCTATATATTTATTCCGCTAAGATACGACTATCCTCGTGCGGCGGCGGCCTTAGTAATTCCTTAGGGCCGTCCTATTATTAGCTTTCTTAGGACGGTTTACTATTTCTAACCGCTTCCTCGTAAGGAGGTAGTCTATAGTAGTAGTATTATAGTAGAGAGAGGAACGGAGGTAGGTCGTATCATTTATAGCTACCTTACTCCCTTTATCCGGATTAAGTAGATATATTCGGTAACCTATTTATGTTTCGCGCACGTAGCCGACTACGACGGGTACTTACCGTCGTAGTTAGAGTACTTTACCGTGTCCCTATCTCTCTAGCCCTCTTCTCGTGTCCCGTGGGGGCACTCCTAGGTACTATATTCTTATTAATACTACCTATACCTAGTCTTTTAGGAGTACCGCTATACCGTGTACCCGTATCTCTAATAGTTAAAGTACTATATTATCGCCTATACTCTATCCCATGGTTCCGCTATAAGAAGCTCCCCTTCCGCTAGGAATCCCTCTTACGTAATTTAATACGCGAGGGCGGGGTCCTTAAGCTCTACTATTATAGTAGAGTATACCTTTAATCTGGTTTTAATCTCTTATATATTCTTCTACTATGCTCTTATAATCTTAATCCCTAGGTATTTTTGCTCGTTTAACTATTCTATCTACGTGATATTCTCTTCTCTAATAACCTATCCGCTTATAGATATAGAGTATATCTATATTAGGTATATGGCCGCCCTAATAGAGGCGCCTAGGAAGATACTACTAATCGCGTTTAGATCGCGCGAGATGGTCTACTACGCGATATTCGTTATCGTGGTAAGTACTACTCCTCCTAGCGTAAGTTTAGTAGCGACGACGTTTAACTATATTCCCTTTTATTTATTAATCTTACTTACTATGTCCTTTAGGGATGCTCGCTAGACCTATACTAGGGTATCCTTATCCTAGATTACGACGTATATACTATACACTACGTTACCGGTCCGGGGGGCCCGTAGTATAGCCTCCGGTGTTACTACTATTTATATCTATATACTAGGGCGCTTACCTTAAGTAAGTTCCTCCTAGATTCTACGTAGGCTAGCCTCTATTCGGTCGAGTCTACCCTCCGGTCCTCCTAGTTATATCTTCTTCTCCTCCTCCGTAATTCCCTTTAGATTTTAGATAAGATTCTAGAATATATATAGAAGGGTCTTCTAGCCCTCTCCGGCTTCCTTCTCTATACGTACTACCTAGTAGTTAATATAATCTAGAAGGGTTTCCCCTCTTAGGGTCCCCTTTATTCCGTCTATCTATAGCGGCGTGCGCCTTTAGGTGTATTCTACGTTTTAGATAGGTATATAGCTACCCTTAGTAATGTCGCTATATAGCCTTTTCTATCGTACTAGTAGGGGTATATCTAGTATATACCGGGGTATATCGGTGCCTAAGGCCGCCATATTTATTAGTTAAGGGCTACCCTTAACTAATAAAAGGGGGTCGGCGTATTAGTATTCTAGTAGCGTAGTCCGTGCCTCTATCTCCGTGAGGATTTTAAGAGGGTATATATATATCTTTATACGGCGATAACGTCTTGGTTTCGACGCTGCACGTACGTGTGTATAGTAGTAGTTAGTATACTCGGTATACTCTATTAATTAAGGTATGTATCTCGCTATATTACCCCGAATGGACCAAGTTAGCCTCTTAGGGATGTAAAAGAAGTTTTTTTTTTACTTAGGTATTATACGAAAGTATATATTATTATTCTATATATATTTATATATATAGATACCTTATAAAACTTAAGGGGGTGTATAAACTTAACCTCTACTATATCTAATAAGTTTATATAAGGTATTTCCTTATTAGGAATAGCTTAATATTAGTAATCGATATTACTAATATTATCTACTTATATATATAAACACTCTATACTCTTATAGAAGTTTCTAGAACCCTCTAGAAACTTCTAGAGGTCTTTAGAAACACGAACTTCTATAGAGTTCTATTAGGTTCTACTATAGAGTCTATAAGTTCTATAGAGTTCTACTCTACTCTATTCTATTCTAAGGAAACTA
>NW_022985647.1:0-2282 GCF_010093815.1 Pseudovirgaria hyperparasitica
ACCTATAGAATAAGTTATATAGAAAAAACATAAATAGGACGAAGACGGGTCTACGCTTAACCTTACCTTCGCTACGGAGCATATTAGTTACCGGATCTAATACTACCGCCTAGGCTAGGTATAGACGGATTCCGACTATAAATATATAGAAACCGTAATAAACGTGTATACCCCGAATAAATAATAGGGATAATAGATATAGAAGGACACCGACTAGGAAAAGTACCTAAAGGACCTGGAATCAGCGATCCTAGATCCCTCTATAGTCGATATATCTAACGACCTAGCTATAGACCAGGCCGTATAGATACTCCTATAAACATACTAGAATACGAGAAATAAACACGTACTATACCGAATATACCGGCCCCCGGAAGTAAAGGGGATTCCTTAAGTACGGGAAAGTAGATAAGACGCCCGAAGACTATATAGACGCGTATACTATATAAGAATACCTAAGTCGTAGAAAGAATAGAAGAAAGCAATATAATAACGCGATAAAGTCCTCCGTAACGAAAGGCGTAAATAGTAGTATATAATTACTAGTTAATAGACACGATACGTAATAGGGCTATAGCGTATAGCGAAATAGGCTAAGGGCGTAGACACTCCGACACCCCTACTACTTATGCCTCCCCTAATATATTAGGGGAGAATATACTCTACGGGCCTTAAGAAAACTAAGGCCCTACGGGAGGCTATATTCCCTCTCCCGGAACTAGTAGACCTATTAGACGTTCACGGCGCCGAATATCTATACGCGGTAGATATCCCCGAAGAAGTTACGGAGGAGGATATACTTAACATTATTAAGATACTTCTAAATAATAAAGCACCCGGACTAGATAGAATTCTAAATCGATACCTAAAAAGTACTATAAAAGCGACTCTACCGCTTATTACTCGTATATTCTAAGCATACGTTATGTAGGGGTACTACCTCTAGAGCTTCCGAGTCGCCTATACTATTATACTCCCGAAGCTAGAAAAGAGCTCTAACTCCCTAAAGGGATAGAGACTAATCGCCCTTCTCTTCTACCTAGGTAAGATACTAGAGGCTATGATAGTGAAGAAGATAAGTACCGTAGTATAGAAATATAATCTCCTCTCTCTAAACTAGAAGGTAAAGGTAGATAGCTCCCTAATAATAGCTATCTAATATATTATTAAAGTCGTCTAGGCCGCATAGAAATAGGGACGGGTAGTATCGCTCCTCTCCCTCGATATGGCCGGAGCGTTTAATAAGGTAAACTATATAAGACTTATTTATAACCTCCGGATAAGACGAATACTAGAATAGATTATACGCTTTATATAGTTATTCCTTATAGGAAGAATAACTTAGATATATATCCCTAGGTACTAGAGCGAATATAAAGAGACGGTATACGGCATTCTATAAGGGAGCACTATCTCTCCGATTCTATTCCTCTTCTTTACGGTAGACCTTCTTTAAGGAATAAAGTATATAGAGGTAGTCGGATACGCCGATAATACATACCTCCTAGCCATTAATAATAATACTAATAGAACGTGTAGACAACTAGAATAGAACTATAAGAGGTGCCTCTAGTAGGTAAAACGCTACGGAGTAAAGTTCGCCCTGGAGAAATACTAACTTATATACTTTATTAATCGTTAAGGGAAATAGATAACTAGGGAAGGCGAACGACGCCCCCGAATTAACGCATTTAATAAACTACTAGTATAAAGTATACACGCGCTCGGAGTTATACTAGATAGCAAGCTTAAATGGGGACCATAAGTAGTATACGCCGTCTCTAGGGCCCTCTAGGTAGAAGCCGCTATATAACGGATTATAGCCTCTATATAGGGAACCGCCCGGGATAAGGCACGCTAGCTATATATATCTATGGTACGACCCGCCTTTACGTACGGACACGAGTACTAGTACACGGCCCTTATATAGACTAGGCGAATAAAGCTCGAATCTATATAGAACCGTATACTCCGTCTTATATTAGGCGTATATAAAGCTACTAACACGGTACTACTACGACGAGAGATAGACGTTATAAGTATATATAACTTCTACTAGACATAGAGGGTAGTATACTTTACTAAATAATAAGTATAGGAACGTATAGAAAATATAGAATATACTTTCGCCGCGCTACGTATATGAATTAGTATATATTACCGCGTACTCCTATATATAGGCCGGAATTAAATACGGTATAGGTACTTAATAGAAGCCGACTCTAGCTAAGTAGTATAAGAAGTCCGAGATAACCCGGACGCTCTCCTAGACTAGTAGAGCC
>NW_022985648.1:0-2148 GCF_010093815.1 Pseudovirgaria hyperparasitica
CTGCGCAAAGCATGTGATTCCTGTAGCATTCGAAAAGTGAAGGTAAGCTTGTAGTCGATGACGGTTGCAGAAATATGAAATTGTGTAAGGAGTCATGAGTGTATTGGTAGTTCCACAAGGTAGCACTTACGGCATGATTAGACTAAAGGAGGAGAAGGAAAAGCTTTGTTGTATTGAGGCGGTTAAAGCTGTTCAGCCGGGGTAAAGCCACTCTTGGCAGCAATTTTTTGCCAGGAGCGACTTTACCCTGGCCTATACTAATGCAGGATCATATCGCACTACACCTTATATAGCTTCGATAATCCTTTTCAAGTTAGTCGCAGAGAGCATGACCGCTCCTCCGAAGCAGCACATATGCGCGTAACTGCCTTCGTGCTATCCGTGCTGCGGATAAATAGTCGTGATGTGTACATGATGAATAACAAAGTATGTACAGCAATGGGGCCAAGGAAGGTGGTAAGGAGGGCAAGGTTCCTATAGAGCCAATCAACGGTGTAGAAGACGTTAAGATGACTTCACATTTCTTAGTAGCTAAACATTTCTAGCGCGGAGTCGGTACAACACCCATAGCCACGTACTGCTCGACCTAACTGATGATGACCTTACGCCTCTCCTTCCCTGTCTCAGCAAGGCGAGTTTTATGACGCAGAGTTAGCACATAGCTCAAGTAATGCACTAAAGCGGGGGAAGAGCGCGGGGGAAGGCGACACCGAGATGTGAGATCAGCTTGGGGGAAGGGGTTGGGGACAAACCCCACGATCACCGACAGAGTGATATACCCGTGGTGGCTGCCGGGGCAAGGTTGTAGCCTGCTTGATACGGGACATAAAACACACGCTGCAGTGGCGACCTGACGACTAACGAATTTCTTTCCCAATGCTCGCCGTAGGCCTGTAAAATTTCCGTCTTCTTTATAGCCAACGAGATATAGGGGGCTCCCGATGACCCGAAAAGTCCAAGGATCTTGTGTGCGGCATCCCAGAGCTGGTGCGGTAGTCCATGTGAGTACAGACTTGCTCAGAAGATGAACGCCATGCCGTGGGGAAGTCCAAAACCAAGCCATGGATCAGTACGTCTGTGACCACTACTGAAAAAGCGACAGAGTACATCAGGATATATATGTGTCCCACAGTCTTTGACCGGTCAGTCACCGCTATTCGGCGAACTCGCTAGTTGCCTGTTGTTTGCTTCGTTTGAGTATACTATAGTATGCCTCCGCAGTATTTCTCCCAGGCAAACGTGCCCCTACCAGGAATCGAACCGAACGCATCGAAGGATGATGGTATGTGTGAGCTCTTGGCCGTGGAAGACTCTAACTTCCTTAAGGTATTCTTATCAACCCTCCATTCAAACGCCTATTCCTAAATTGTTGGGCCTTGATCCCATGCGTTAACTGGCGAAAAGAGAGAGCGGCCGACGACGTTAAGGATAGAGGGCATGAACAAACAACATCGCAGCCCTGGCGATGTGACTCTTGGGAATACATATTCAAAATAGAAAACTCCATTCCCACATCCTCTGCATCGAATCCCAAGGCACGCGTAAAAGTCAACGTGGAGTGGGTCGACACCCTATATGATGTGAAGCCCATCCCAAATCGAAAAGGATCGAGCTACTTCTTCTCGCTTCCCTACCTGTGCTGCGGTACACAATACTATGACGGGTCCCTACTGGGTGACCACTTCACGCACCACCACTCGTCTGAAGACCGCGTCGAAAAGTGTACTCCGGCTCTATGGTTTGAGAATACACGTAAGCAGCAGGCGATCGATGCTCCTCCTCGACTTTCCAATCCTCCGAAGAACGATGCAGAGGCCAAAGATTGTATGATAGGATCCCAAATGCGCGCCTGAGAAACCTGATCTCGCATTTGACACGGCAATAGTTGAATTTCTGAGCTATTGCTTAGAGCCGGTCGAAAATGCCTGGAGGTTCTTGAGTTGCCTTAGTGCAGATGAGAAATTCAAGATCCGAAAAGCATGGTACGACATCATCCAGGCCGCCGACAACTGCGAGCAAGATTTGGGGATTTGTTCGGGCGACAAGACAAAGGAGCCGGGCATTACCTTGGCGAGGTACATTGACTTCTGGAGCATGAATCATTATTGGGACATGAATAAATCATACTCCAGTTTGTCATAGCATTTC
>NW_022985649.1:0-2048 GCF_010093815.1 Pseudovirgaria hyperparasitica
ATATAGAAGAAAGGGTTTAGTTCTTCGATTAAGGACTATTTTTATATTAATCTATCTCTTACCGGGTACTTCTTAGTTAATAGGGTACCTATTATTATATATACCGGAACCATTTACTCGTCTATTAAGAGTACGTAAATAAGAGTTATTTATACGTTTTTAGAGTCGTGTATAAATAGATATTTATATATTATAGATATTCTATTTATAATATTCTATTTACGAAGGTCTATTTATAATTTTAAGGGTCCCGAGTATAAAGGTATAGTTTCCCTTCTATTTTTCTAGACCTTAGTAATCTTATTCTTCTCCGTTATAAGATTAGATTCTCTCTTCTTATCTAGTTAGAGTCTAGTTACTAATACTTAGGTTCTATAGATAAATAATATTATCTACTACTAGGGCTACGCCCTAGCTAGCGAAGACTATACTAACTAAGTAGTAAGTATTAGACTCCGTGTTATTTACGTCGGGCTCTACTAATTTACTTAGTTAAACTAAAGTTACTTCTATACTTATTATACTCTAAGAAGGGTAAATTACTAGAATCTATAAGCTAACTTAGAAACTCTTATTATAATAACCGCTAACCGAGTATTTTAGACTAGAGATTACTTATATTACTTATATAGTATAGACTCGGTCGGCTAATACAAGGGCGTAAGTTCTTTTCCCTTCTAGTTCTATGTTTTAACGCCTAGCTAATAGTTAGTTTAGACTAGATATCTATAAGAACCTCGCCTAGGTTCTAAAAGCCGTAAAGGCTTTATAGTCTTTATAAGTAGCTAGTCTACTTCCTATATAAGACTATTTAGACTCTCTAGATAAATAATTACTAACTACGCTTTTAGTACTATCGCCTTCTAGATAACTACTTAGATAACTAATATAGTAGTCTAGTAGAGTTAAACGTAAGTTTAATCCTAGACTCTAGTTAAATTCTCTTACTAACCTTCTATTATAGTATAGGCGGTATTCCTCTAGTATTAGTATTAGGGCTCTATTAGGCTAACCTATAGGCCTATTAGAATGAGCCGGCCTCTAGGCCTTTTCCTTTAGTATTTAATTCTCTCTCTCTTTTTTTTATTCTTTTCTTTCTATAGAATGAATTTCTTTTTTATTCTCTCTTAAGACTATATAGTCTTCCTTTTCTTTATCTATATATTCTATAGATTACTAGATAGATATCTTCTTTTTCTTTATAGTCTACTACTCTAGTAGACCGTTATTCGTCTTAGTAGATCTAAACTTCTATTTAAACTTATCTAATATAGTAGTATCCGTTAGGTTTACTAAGGGTTTCTATATTAGATTATAGTATCTAGTCTATTTTACTAGGACTTCTCTTCTTTATTCTCGCTCTTTATTTCTAGTATATAGTATCTCTTTAACTTACTACTCTTTATATATCTTAATAAGTATAGAGTCTAGTTATTTATTATTAGTCTTCTATCTAGTAGATAGAGGGTCTTTACTAGCTAGTCTAAGTAGATCTATATAGAATACTAGATAGATATTACTAGGAAGCCTCCTTAGTCTAACGGACACTAGTAATAGAACTTTATCTATAGTATATTTTACGTGCTTTAAGTCTAGGTTCTTCTTTAGTTAACTTATTATATAGTTTCTTAAATTAAGCTATACTTTATCTTCTATATAGTATACTAGTACTAGAGTTTACTTTCTATTCGTGGACTTCTCTTACTTTTAGACGGCCTCTACTATATTCGCTTAATATAGCTTAGTAATATTCTTTATCTTTTTTATAAAGGTTTCTACTCTTTATTTAGTAGGGAGTAAGAAACTAGAGTTAGCTTCTATCTATAGAGATATAGAGGATAGTAGATTATATCTATAGATAGTAAAGAATAGGCTTATTTCTAGCCCTACTTAGTAGCGCGTGTTTAGTACTAGTTATATAGTTAGAAGCTAGGTTTTCTAATTAGACTATTTCTAATTAATAAAGTTTCGTAAGTAGCTCTATATCTTCTAGTTTATTCTCTCTAGGCCTCTATCTATTTAAGGATAGTATATAGAGCTTAGTCTTT
>NW_022985650.1:0-2009 GCF_010093815.1 Pseudovirgaria hyperparasitica
TGGCGACGAGTATACGACAAAATGCCAGAATATGTCCGTCTCACGTAAATTTGGGTGGGGGAGACATAGCGCGACATGCGAATGCCAAGAGAGTCAGGTTCTAGGCAAACGACGAATCCCTTAGCTCCACGCCGTCTTATAGTCCTCCACTCGGGTTTCAACCTGGAGGTGAGATGAAATTTCAAACAGTCGATTGAATATGGGGGTATTGGAGGTCAGAAAGGTCAAAAAACGATTCAAATCCCCTAAAACACCTGATCGTGGTTTTAGAGGTGGGTGAAATAGGTGAGTTTTGGTGAGGGCCTGAGAGGCGATCCACGACTTTTGCAGACCCCTGTTGACTGGAAGGTCGGCTTGGTTTCCAATTCTCTCCCCAGATCTGGCCTTCTAGCCAGGTTAGATCTGATGTCTCCAAAGGGGATCGAGTCGTACGTAATGGCTACTGCAATATTTACTCAATTTCAGTGATGTGTACTAGTTCCTATTCTACGTTCACACTTCACGCAAGGCCCTTAATCCACCTTGCGCGTTGACATCAGCACCACTATCGAGCAGCAGCTTCACAGTCTGCTGGTGGCCTCCATCTGAAGCTGCTTGGAGTGCGCTGTCGTAGATTCCACCTTGCGCGTTAACATTGGCGCCCTTGTTGAGCAGAAGCTTTACAGTGTACTCGCGGCCTCTACATGAAGCCGCTTGAAGTGCGTTGCCGTAGCGTCCATGCGCGTTGACATCAGCACCACTATCGAGCAGCAGCTCCACAAGCTGCTCGTGTCCTCTGAATGACGCCGCCTGGAGTGCATTGCCATAGAATCCGCCTTGCGCGTTGACATTGGCGCCCTTTTCGAGCAGTCGGTTTACCATAAAACAGTTACCATATTTGGCGGCATCATGTAATGGACAGTGACTATGCCACTCGTATAACAGGGGGATTAATAGCTGCTGAAAGCTCCCTGATGTCCTGCACCAAGACAGAAGATCACCCTTGTTCAGTATCTACCCACACAGGTGGAAGTGTAGACCTACGAAACCGCCGATACGCAACAGTATCTCATTTGGGAAGTCGGTTAATAACATCATCCTGACCTAAGACTATCGTCGACGGTAGGTGTCCGAGGGCCACACTTCGAAGAGTCAAAAGTTGAAAGTTGAAAGTTAGAAGTTAAGTCTTAGATCCTGCTTAGTCAGCGTAATTAATAAGTTAAAATCAGTTAAAATCACGTGTATTGTGTGTTTTCTTGAGGCATGCGCGATCAAAATCAGTCGAAATAAGTCAAAATCAGTCGAAATCAGTTCAACAGTATCAAGAGATGGTCGTGTTACAGGCATGATAACTGATTGGACTAAAGGAGGAGAAGGAGAAGTTGCGTTGTATTGGGGCGGTGGAAGCTCTTCAGCCGGGGTAAAGCCACTCTTGGCAACAATCTGTTGCCAAGAGCGGCGGCTTTACCACGGGCTAGCGTGTCTGTACCCGCTATCTGTATGCATAACTGTTTCCTTTCCAATGCGAGCAGGGATCCTGTCCTAACTCACCGCTCGCTGGTTGCCTGCTTACTGAGCCTCAAACGTCGATATACGGAGAGGCGTCCTGCGCGCCCTGTAGCTCTCATCACTGCAGCGATCAAGAGAGGGCGTGTGGCATCAGGCATTATCCATCGATGCTTCCCACTGTGTGCATGGATCACAGAATTCGCCACGAGTCGTCCACAGTAAATAGCAACACTCTCTGAAATGGCGTCAATGTTGAGTAGTTATTAGCTTGCTGCATCTTCCTACAGCTGTCCTACGTCACGACAATTAGCTACTTATTTTGGCATTTTGTCGTATACTCGTCGCCACATGAGGTTTTAATATACGTATACTATCGAATATTAGTTAATATACTTGGTGTTGAGTCTCCACGTTTTTTTTCTACCCATATGCCCCCTACGAGGTCGAAAAAACCCACTCAAAGCGTTCAATTTGCCATAGACGCGTCGACTAAACCTCCTCCTCCTCCTCCTCCTCCTCCT
>NW_022985651.1:0-1827 GCF_010093815.1 Pseudovirgaria hyperparasitica
AAACTACTAGAGCTATAGAACGTATACGTACGTCTAGAGGTCTAGAAGATTCCTATTATTAATTAAGAGAAGGATCTAGAATGTATAAGGAGGAATATATAAGGAACGGTCTCTCTATGTATTTAGTTCTCTCTCTATCTAGTCTTTACTTTAAGAATTATACTATATTCTTATTATCTTTAAGCTATACTCCGCCGATCCATTTATTATATAATAGTCTATTACGGCTAGATCCTATTATATAACTCTATTTAGATATATATTCCTTATATAAGGAATATTATATATCTATTTATACCTGCCCTTTTCACAAGAATAACCTAGATACCCTTCTAGACTAATAGAGCCTTCGAGAGCTCGGACAAAGTATATAGTTATAGATCTAAGATAAGTAGAAAGAGACACTCCGGGCCTAGTAGGCCTCCTAGTAGAATAGATACCTAGAGTAGATCCGAGGACTATAGAAGGAGCTAAGTAAATAGATATATAAAGGGCTTATAAAGGCCTAGGTATCTATACTCCTCTAAGCCCGAATGGGCGCTATAGAACTTCTATACTACCTCTATAAGAGAGGCGTCCCCGACGTATCTCTATGGTATAAGGTATATAGCCGGAGAGGTATAATACGCTACTATCTTATAATATGCTCTAATCTTTACACGTAAAGGTAGAAGCTTATCTATATAATAAGAACCTCTAATATCATACGATGGCTTAATAAGTACTCTAAGGACGTCGCCCGGTAGATAATTATACACCTACCACTCCTCTAATTCTAGTGGACCCGGAAATATATGCCGGAAGAACCCCTTAACTAATAACTCCCGCACCTACACGTGCTATCTAAGGGTAAAATAACGGTAACACAGGCTGTAGGCTAATAGGTGTACCCTATAGCTATATACTTAAGAAGAAATAAAGGTTTAACGAGATGTAATTATCGATATAAGGAAGTTTTCCCCTCTTGGGTTTCTTCTTATATAGTAGCTTAGACTAGAGGAGGCATAGGCCTGTAGAGTACTACTCTACCTAGTTATATAATATTATTATTATTATTATTATACTAGATATAAGATAGAGTATATAGTTCTATATAGACTTAAGCTTTATTTACCTAGTCTATATAAGGGCTATATACTAGTACTTATATCTATATATAAAGGCGGGTCGTACTATAGAGATATATAGTTAGTACGCCTTATTCTAGGTGGTTCCCTATATAGAGGCCGTAATCTAGTATATAGTAGCTTCTATCTTAAGGGCCCTAGATACTACGTATATGATCTATAGACTCTATTTAAGTTTATTATTAATTATAACGCCGAGTATATATATACTCTATATCGGTAGTTCGGTAAAAGTATCTATTCTAGAATATTACTCTCCTTCTCTAGTAGTCTATTTTCTATAGTAGTTAATAAAGTATATAAGTTAGTATTTCTTAGGGGCGAACTTTACTCTATAGTGCTTTATCTACTAGATATATCTCTTATAGTCTTATTTAAGGCGTTTATATATTAAACTAGTATTATTATTAATAGCTAGGAGGTATATATTATCGGCGTATCCTACTACCTCTATATATTATATTCTCTATAGAAGATCTATAGTAAAGAAGAGAAAGAGAATTAGAGAGATAGTACTTCCTTATAGGATACTATATATTATCTTCTTATATTTACTTTAATATCTAGGGATATATATCTAGATAATTCTTTTAGTAAGAAAAGATTATATAAATCTTATAATCTATTCGGGTATATATCTCTTCTATAGATTATAGATAAGTCTTATATAGTTTATCTTATTAAATATACCGGCTATATC
>NW_022985652.1:0-1823 GCF_010093815.1 Pseudovirgaria hyperparasitica
CATACCCTCATACCCTCATACCCTCATACCCTCATACCCTCATACCCTCATACCCTCATACCCTCATACCCTCATACCCTCATACCCTCATACCCCCATGCCCCCATGCGCATGCCCTCATGCCCATGCTCTCTCATGCCCTTACGTCCGTCCGTCCGTCTGGTTCTTATATAAGCCCTAGGCACCACCTGTTAACAACCCATATTCTCCCCACCACCACCACACGACTCCCTACCTGACACCTTTCACACGCCCAACACAACAACAACAATAACAACCGTTCTATCTCTCTCTATCTTTCTCCATTCTCATCTCTACCTTCTCGTTTCCCCCACCCCCCCTAACCCCTATCTCTTAGCAGAAACCAATCCTACCCCATCCAACCACAACCACAACGACGTACCAGAGAAAAGAACAAAACACGGAATCGACCAAACGTAATCGACCAAGGTACCGAATAATAGATAGACCTATTCCGTATACACGCGCGAGTACCATAGCTCGCCTCTCAATGCACCTCCTCTATCCAACGCAACCCAACGCAACAACCTGATCAAGTACCGTCCAACCCAACCAACCAAGCAAGCACATCCATCCCTCCTCCAACACAACCTCAACCACCCTCACCCTCACACCCACTCCCTCCCTCTCCCTCTCCCTCATCCCCCACACCCTCAATCCCAAACCCACGCCGGCCAATACCCCCTCCCCCCCCCTCCCAACAGGTTGAACCAACCCCCCTCCCTCCTCGCCCACGCCGCAAGCGCAATCTCCGCCTTTCCATCCTCGCTCAAACACGGCAACGGCCTATGCAACGACGTCAAGACTCCGGGGCGGGGAAGTGGGTGGTGCGCTACGGGCACCGTATTACCGCCTGTGGATGTCGAGGACGAGGAGGCAAGGGGAGAGGGCGTGGTGTTTGGAGGATGTGGGGGAGGGGCGTGGTGTTTTGGGATGGATGGGTTTCTTGGCTCATGCGTGGGAAGAGTATGATGGTCTGGGACGTAAGTGTTTCTTGGCTGGTGCGGTGTGGGAGCGTAATGCTCGGGCATGTAGCTGTGTCTTTCCTGATATGGGGGAAGAGGATGATGCGAGGGAAGAGCGTGATACTCAGGGACGTATGTGTGTGCTCCGTCATGCGTGGTAAAGGACTAGAGCGACCATAGCTTTAAAATCTACATCCAAATATATAGAAGTATATTTAGACATAACTAAAAACTTAAGAGAAAATGTGTGTGTTGCGCGCGCGACATGCCAAGAGTTGCGCTTAAAAAGTTACGGACGGATGGATCATCCCTTGGGATATAGACAGGGGCGCAACGTGTGCAGCGTCTTGAGCACCCTTCCACACTACGGCTATTTTTGGTACCAGGAAGAAAAATGGGCCGGACCACAACCAGCGCAGTGTATTTATGTCTGCTATCATTATGAGACACGAACGATCCTACGAGCAACAGACATCGAGCGCATCATCTCCGAGATAGACTCCTGTCGAGAACGAGGGGCTGGTAGAGGAAAACATGAACTTGGCGCAGCAGATCCGCATGTATCGTACGTATTGCGACTCGATCCAGCGAGCATCAGACATTGCAGTAGCTAGCATGGAACGATTGCAGAACGCTCGCAGCTACTGCGGAGAACGGACTCGAATTCCTCGGCGTGAATCCATTAGATTTAGCTGGATATGAATAAAAATCCATGTCGCTGCCTGCCTTTAGTAAGTGCTAAAATGGAGAAGTAGCTGAACATGACAGAGGACTAACCAAGGCGAGAAAGGAATACATGGCTTCCTAGTTGTGATGCGGTCCTGGTCGGATTATCGT
>NW_022985653.1:0-1761 GCF_010093815.1 Pseudovirgaria hyperparasitica
TAATCCCGGCCAGAGTGAGGAAAATCGACAGAGTATTGTACCGCTCCTGCGCGACTTGCTAGCAACGAACGAACAGAGGGAGCACATAGTCGTGGGCGACTTCAATCTACACCACTCCCATTGGGGAGGACCGCGAGTGACTCGAGCCGAAAGCGAAGCCGAAGAGCTGCTGGAAACCATGGAGAACTTGAACATGACGAGCATGCTCGACCCTGGTACAGTCACCTTTGAAGTAGGCACTCTACAATCGACCATCGATATGTGTTGGATGTCAGTAGGACTACTAGATCGGGTCATCCGGACCAAGGTCGACAAAGACCTCGGCCATGATTCCGATCATCTGCCGATTAGCACAGTTCTCGATCTTAGAATTGGGGAGCGAGACGTAGCCCCCACGAGGAACTGGAAGAACCTCGATACAGCGGCCTTCCAGAAAGCCCTCAAGGGAACACTTCCTGCCCTTCACCGACCTAGAACCAAGACTGCTATCGATAAATATATAGAGGATATCGTTCAGGCCCTCAATGCTGCAGCGAACAAAGTTTTACCTCTAAGACGCCCGTCCACGAAAGCACGGTCGGGATGGTCTACGGAGTGCACATCCGTGCTCGCGGAAGCAAAACGACTCCGGCGAGTTCATGGCCAAGAACATAGTCGAGATTCTTGGGAGGCATATCGGACCGCAAGAAATATCAAGACCAGGACCATCCGAAAAGCGCTTAGGGAGGCGCATCGAGACGCCGTGGAAAAAGCGGCAGAGTCCCCTACAACCCTGTGGAAGATCGCGAAGTGGGCGAGGAATCGAGACAAGCAAGCACCTGGCATAACTCCAGCCATCGTGGACCCAGCAACAGGAGAAAGCATCACTGAAGCGAGTGAGAAAGCTGAGCTGTTTCGTAAGACCTTCTTCCCCAAGCCACCGGAGGCCGATCTCAGTGACTTGGAAAGCCAGCAAGACCTCAACCAGATCGAATCGCCACCGATCACGCAGAAGGAAGTACTCGATGCGATCAAGGGCGCATCACCGTACAAGGCGCCTGGGCCAGATGGAATTCCGAATCGAGTGCTACAAATAGCAGCCATGGACCTCGTCTTCCATCTGACCCAAATCTATAACCGGAGCCTGGAGTTGGGCTATTGTCCCGCCCACTTTCGAGAATCCATCACAGTCGTTCTGCGCAAGCCTGGAAAAGATGACTACGGGAAACCGAAAGCGTACCGACCCATTGCCTTGCTCAACACGATCGGGAAAGTCATGGAGGCAGTGGTAGCCCGTAGGCTAAGCTACGTTGTGGAGACACACAAGGTTCTCCCACAGACTCATATCGGAGGCAGGAAGCTACGCTCGACCGAGCACGCCCTTCACACTATAATAGGCAAAATCTACGAGGCATGGAACAAGACCCCGAGCCAAGTAGCGAGCCTCTTACTCTTAGACGTGTCCGGCGCATTCGATAACGTATCACACCAACGGCTACTGCATAACCTTCGCAGAAGGAGAGTCGATGAGAACCTAGTTCGATGGGTCGCCAGTTTCCTGCGGGATAGGAGTACACGGATCGCGATGGACGGATACGTTTCGGAGAAGTACACAACGGAGACAGGAGTGCCGCAAGGATCGCCTACATCACCTGGTCTCTATACCTTTTATAATGCCGACCTTGTCGAGATATGCAACCAAGGAGACAACACTACTTGCACCGGATACATTGACGATGCGGCTATCTTAGTATGCGGGAGAACAACGGCGGAGACATGCGA
>NW_022985654.1:0-1738 GCF_010093815.1 Pseudovirgaria hyperparasitica
CTGGTCGACGCGCTAGCCACTTTTGATTTCACTGATCACGTTCTTTCTTCGAGGCGCGCACGTCCTCAATTCAAACACTGAATGCATCGTGTCTGTTGGGTCTGACCTCAAGTTACAATGGACCCAGACCTGCGATGGATCTCTCAATCTCTCAATTCGAATGATAACTGGATATAAGTCTCTGCGGAAGCATCGAAAGGAGAAGGAGAAGCTTTTCCACCATACTCTTACTAAACTAAATTCCCGCGTATTGCTCACGGCTGTCGGAGAATCGAGTCCTTGGCAATTCAGGAGTACAAAATCTCAATTTGTTCAATACCTCCTAGCATACTACCCGTCCCACGCACTTCGAAGTTGTAACCTATGTACATATGCACTTCAACGGTATTAGCGGCCTCAGCGCGTCATTATCGCGTTATTATCACGTAATATACGCGTCGCGTCTAATATTATAATCATAGGCTCGAAAATAGGCTATGGAAGTGCCTACTATGGAGAAATATAACTAGAACATGAGTACTTAACCCCTAGATAACTAGGAAGAAGTTAACGAGTAATAAATATATAGTATTAGCTATATAGACGTCGCTATCTTTATTTTATATATATATAGTACCGTTGAAGTGCATATGTACAGTTCAAGTCGGGAGCACTTAGGAGGACACTGGTTTTAGCATAGACACCCCTAGATAAGGCCTTGCACGGTCGCCTGGAAAGGGCAAGGCGATGTTAACTTTATTGAGGAGTTTTTGTCCGTGCTTGAACAGCCCATGATTGTGTCAGACCCAGAGGCAGCATTTCGAACACTTGTATAGAGGTAAAGTAGCGTCTAGCTCTGAGTCGACCATGGAGATCGACGACAGTTGCTAATTATAATTCTCAACACAAGTATCAATAGCGCCAGATTCCACCAGATCGCCTACCGCCGAAACGGTGGGTGTCTGCGTTGGTATCACTTAAACTTGAGTGCATGAGGGACTGGAGAATCCGAGTCCACAATCGTAGTCCCCCCTCCCCCCGTCCTTACCCACTGCTGTGTATCTCCAGTCTTCCTAGTCCCGCGACAACCAAACTTTATCCCCAACCGCCATCATCATGAGAGGTTGGCCAAGTGCTCTATTGATCATTGTGGTCACAGTATTAGGTCTAAACCTCCTGCTCCAGAATTTGAACCTCCTCGAGATTCTCAATTTCGAAGCGATCCTCCTGTTGATACTCGTGGCATTTATTCCAATTTTGGCCTTAAGTTGGGTAGTATTCAATTATATATTGGGGGTTATTACGCGACTGTAAGACTGCCAACTTTGATATATGCACTCGACTAACTCTATAAGACGGTGGGAAGATGGCCATGGACATGATGGGAGAGAGAGAAGCGAAGTTTGATTGACTATGGGCTTTGCGAACCTGCTGCTATGGAACCGTGGGCCCCATTGTATAGCGCAGGACATTTATCTGATAATCAACGAAGTTCTCCAGACAGAATTTCCACGAGAGCAGTGAATGTGATTTTCAGCTGTTCCTCGTCCGTATTAATCGTGCGATCTGGTCGGTTCTCTAGTAGTAAAGATTCAAAGTCTTATACACGGTGCTTCGGATCTTTCCGACTCTGAGTTTTAGGATGAGAGTGAAGTAGACGCAGCCTCTAGTCCAGCCGTGGCAGCAGCGTTTAGTTAGAACACTAGCTGGTTGGCTCGCTATGCAATCTCATCATGCCCCAACGTCCAATGCATTGCTT
>NW_022985655.1:0-1586 GCF_010093815.1 Pseudovirgaria hyperparasitica
TATAATTCTATAATTAATAGAATAGATAGAAGGAAGTATAGCTACTATCTACGATAACCTAGAAATATTTAGCTATATTTATACTAAATACCCTTAGAACAGATAGAGAACGTAAAAGAAAGGTACTATCTAAGTTAAGAAGCGTAGTATAACGACCGAACTAGATACCTACTTAACTACTATAATACCTCTAAAACCTATAGAATAATATCCCTATACTATAGGAAAATATTTATATATTCTAGTTTTATAAAGTACTACTTCCGTTAATCCGCGAAAGACTAGAAATAGTATTATTAAGTTTTAACTATCTATATAAATTAGAGGAGAAAGCTAATAAATACTACCGTATTCTTAAGAAACGCGGCTCTCTAGGTAAAACCGACGAACCCTATATAGGTTAGAAATAAGGTCGATTAAATACGTTTAATTAAGAGTAACCTTACTATAATTAGTACTAGAAGAGCGTAAATCGAGGTAGAAACGCGTTAAGAGAATACTAAAATAATTAAGGTAGTGCTTCTTAACACGGAATAGGATAAGGTATAGACTTAAATATAACACCTATTATAAAATAGTAGGATTATAGTGTACTTCGTTACTATAAGTATAGAGAAATAGAATATATTTCGTCTAACTATAAGAATCTAAAAAAAGAGTAGACTAGTATATAAGATCTAACCGCGTTCTTAGCTAAATTATATATACTTAGAAGGAGCCGTAGCGCCTTCCGGTAAGTAAAGACCTAATATTACTAAAAGTATTATTATCTATAGTAAATAGTAATAAAACTATATAGACCCTTATAGATACTAGTATAGAAGATAACTATATTTTATTAATTCTTATAAAGGAGTATAGATTATCGTATAATCTCGGTAAAGTTAGCCGAACTATTATAGTTAATAGATATAAAGTTAGAACTTTAGGTAAAGCTATAACGAATTATAAAGTTTAAAACTTAACGATAATAAAATAGTAGATATCTAATAAATTTATTATAGCTAATACTAGCTAATAGAATATAATTCTAGGGATACCTTAGCTTAGACGCCTAAACCCTATCCTTAATTTTTAGAAGAAGATATTAATGTTCCGATAATACTATAGTAAATTATACTAGTAAGTTATAACTATTAGTAAGAAGGTATAGAATCTCGCTATACGGATCTAATTATTACTAATCTATCTTATATTCTTATTAATTATTAATAAAGACGAGGATAATAGTAATAATTAGGGCGAAGATATACTATCTAATATATATTTATAGTATATAGATATATTTTTAGTAGAAGATATATTACTTCTCTCTAATTTTAGACTATATAAGCTAAAGATTAAGCTCGAAGAGAGAGTAGATATCCCTTATAGTCTACTTTATCTACTTTTAAGACTAGAACTTAAAGTTCTTTCTAAATATATTAAAGAATACCTCAGAAGAGACTAGATATATTATAGTATATTATTAGCTAATATATCTATTCTCTTTATAAAGAAGAAAGATAGAAGTTTATATCTATATATTAACTATTAGATACTAAATATAGTAACTAAGAAGAATTATTATCTATTACTACTAGTTA
>NW_022985656.1:0-1569 GCF_010093815.1 Pseudovirgaria hyperparasitica
CTGCCCTTAACTAATAATTAGGGTTCTCCCGGGGTTCTTCCGGTATATATCGGGTTACTACCAGCGTATACCGGGTCTCTTCCGGTATATATTTCTAGGTCTACTAGTACTAGAGGAGTAGTAGATATATAAGCATCTATCGGGAGACGTCCTTAGGGTACTTATTAAGCTATTATATAATATCTAAAGTCTTCGTAACGTGGATAAGCTATTACTATTATATATAGAGGTTAGGGTATATAGCTAGATAGTAGCGTATTATACCTCTCCGGCCGCACGCCTTATACTATAGAGATATATTAGGGACGCCTCTCTTATAGAGGTAGTATAGGAGTCCTATAGCGCCCGTTCGGGCTTAGATAAGTATAGATACTTAGGCTTTTATTAGCCCTTTATATATCTATTTACTCGGTTCCTTCTATAGCCCTCGAATCTATTCTAGGTACCTATTCTACTAGGAGGTCTAGTAGGTATAGAGTGCCTCTTTCTACTTATCTTAAGTCCACGACCGTATATTTTTTATAAGTTCTTAAAGGCTCTACTAGTCTAGGAGAGCGTCTAGGTTATCTCGGACTTCTTATACTACTTAGCTAGAGTCGGCTTCTATTAAGCACCTATACCGTATTTAATTCCGGCCTATATATAGGAGTGCGCGGTAATATATGCTGATTCGTACACGTAGCGCGGCGAAAGTATATTCTACGTTTTCTATACGTTCCTATACTTATTATTTAGTGAAGTATACTACCCTCTATATCTAGTAGAAGTTATATATACTTATAACGTCTGTCTCGCGTTATAGTAGTACTATATTAGTAGCTTTATATATACCTAATATAAGACGGAGTATACGGTTCTATATAGATTCGAGCTTTATTCGCCTAGTCTATATAAGGGCCGTGTACTAGCACTTATATCCGTACATAAAGGCGGGTCGTACTATAGATATATATAGCTAGCGTGCCTTATCCCGGGCGGTTCCCCACGTGGAGGCTATAATCCGTTATATAGCGGCTTCTATCTAGAGGGCCCTAGAGACGGCGTATACTACTTATGGTCTCTATTTAAGCTTACTATCTAGTATAACTCTAAGCGCGCGTATACTTTATACTAGTAGTTCGTTAAATGCGTTAATTCGGGGGCGTTATTCGCCTTCCCTAGTTATCTATTTCCCTTAATAATTAATAAAGTGTATGAGCTAGTATTTCTCCGGGGCGAACTTTACTCTATAGCGTTTTACCTACTAGAGGTACCTCTTATAGTCCTATTCTAGTCTTCTATACGTTCGGTTAGTATTATTATTAATAGCTAGAAGGTATATATTATTAACGTATCTAACTACCTCTATATACTTTATTCCTTAAAGAAGGTCTACCGTAAAGAAGAGGAATAGAATCGGAGAGATGGTGCTCCCTTATGGGATGCCATATACCGTCTCTTTATATTTACTCTAGTATCTAGAGATATATATCTAAGTTATTCTTCCTATAAGGAATAACTATATAAAGCGTATAATCTATTCCGGTATTCGTCTTATCCGGAGGTTATAAATAAGTCTTATATAGTTTA
>NW_022985657.1:0-1530 GCF_010093815.1 Pseudovirgaria hyperparasitica
GTTCGCGCTCTCCGCCTCGCTCGTCCATCGTCACATTCGCGTTGGTTGCTTCCCTCTTTCTCGCCACGCGGACTTCTCTCGCGCTCGCGGTGTCGTTGCGCTCGCGGTGTCGTTGCGCTCATTTTGAGAGCCTACTGTCCCGATCGAAAATAATGGGAAGAACGAGTAGACAAGTGCGCCACATGACTAGAACACTAGAATTCACGGCGCCTGAGGTCTTGAAAGGCGGGTTTGATAAGGCGACACACGACCTGGAGGGAAATCTCCCGCGGCCAATCCAGTAAGCGCGTGGTACACGGGTAATAACCGGGTGGACGAGTGGAAGAGAACTACACTGCGCTACCTGCCAGTGTCGCATAATGAATCCTCGTAGTATTTAATCTATATTCGTGGTAGCACCAGTCCCAGGCAAAACGATTATCACGCGTCCATAATGTAGCACTGCAGCAGTGTAAGGATCAACCTGTCTTAGGGGTAACACATTCGTGCGCGGAGTCGGCACAACACCCGGAGTAGAAAATCTTGTGCGTAGGACGGGACCTGTAAGAAGTGATGCACCCAACGGACATAGTTCTATCGGCGACCTGTGAGTATTGGTACCCCCTCTCTCGATCCGAAAAGAAAGAAAAGTCGGAGAATCGTCTCAAAACTAGAACGCCTCAAACCGCAGCAAGAATGTGCGAGCACAACGGGACCACGGCGCAATCGTGGATTTGTACATGGCGTTTTCGATTCCTTGCAGTCCGGTACAGTGTCCTTCACACTTGAGGGAAACGTCGAAAGTGATACAGTGCACACGACACAATATGGCCTTCAGGCTAACGCTTCTCGTAGATCCTGTGCACATAAATCATGACTCACCCGAACCCCCATCAAGCCCAATATATCCAGAGCAGAAGGGGGCGGTCGAGGCTTCTGATATATATGAACCTGATAGCGGCCATGGTTTGTATCATAATCCGTCAAAACTTTCATGATTTCATTGACTGTAGCAGTTGCTCCTTTACAGCGGAAATTGCGTCACGGAACGTTACCCCATGAAGATGAGTGGGTCGATGAAGCAACCCGTACCGAAAACGAGTCTTGCCAGCACGTGAGCGAAAGCCCTGGTCATACGGCCCTCCCCAGAACTGGCGATAGCCCAGGCGAGTCTTAGTTGTGCCCTCCGTCAAAGGTGCCTAACATTACACTAGATCATCCAATCTCCATTGGATCCATTAAATCAGACGACTCTCTGCATCCAGTGGAGGTATTGCTTAAACGGTGACGAAGACAGGGACACAGCGTAAGCGTCAGCTCCGATCTGAGTGGTATCAACAAATTCCCCACGGATCGCGACCTGGCGGGCAGTTCGACAGTAGAGAATAAAGAGCCGAAACGCCTGGCGTCTAACACGGACAATCGAGCGTCGTCTTCTGACTATACCAAATCGCCTGATCTGACGTGCATTTCTCCACGCCCGGGCGAGACAGCTATTGTGGAGAGTGATGGTTGTGGATATTTTCAGAGTGAAGTCAACCCAATAGCGTC
>NW_022985658.1:0-1470 GCF_010093815.1 Pseudovirgaria hyperparasitica
CCCTAATAATAAGATTCTAGATTATAGTATAGAGCCTTAGAATACCCTTATTACTCTTTCTAAATTATCTATATCCCTAGATAATAATAAGGATACGAATATAGAATATAGTTACGATGTTATTAGCGACGAAGGTTCTATTACTAGCCCTATTACTAATATATATATACTTCTAATATTATCTAAAGTCTACTCTAGTATTCTATCCCCTTTACTACCCTCTATATAGAATCTAATACTTAGTAATAACTATCTAAATCTTTAACCCGTCGACTATAACCGCTACGTTAAAGATTATAAAAGATTCTATAATCTCTAGAATATTATATATTCGGAACTATCTCTCTAATAATAGTATATCTATATATAGATAACGGATATACTTAGGGCTTAGTTTCTACTTTACGGCTATAGAGGAGCTAGAAAGAGCTATTTATAGCTTTATCTACTACTAGCTATACTTCTAATTAACGAAATAAACGGTGCTTCTATTATTGCTTATACTACTAAGGTAGTTATTCTATCTAGCAATATAATAGCGTACCTCCCTATACTAGGTTCCATCTAAATATATAGAATATATATATATATTATTATTAGCCTAACTAACGAAACCTATAACGACGCTATAAGAAAAGTATATAAATATATAAGTAATATATTTACTTACTATAAGTCTCTAAAGATACTAGTTATTCTTTAAAGATACCCCGAAGCCGTTAATTAAGAGGTTTTCTTTACTATAGCTAGACTATCTTATTATAGCGACCCTCTTATCGGGCTAACCTAGAATAATATAATAGATAGTACTATCCTCGCGTAAGTCTAGGCCGACTATAGTAAATAACTATTAGAATATAGCACGGATCCCCGTGCTTATCTATAGGAACTATATACTAGTTATATTATACTTAAGGTTATTAGACTTATTAAATCTCGATACTAATATAAATAGATCTCTAAGAATTTTAAGAAAGAAACGGCTTAGCTATTATATACTATCTATAAATATTATACTTATAATAAGGATATATCTAAGAAGAAGTATAATAGGATAAATGAGCTATACCTCGCTATCTAGGACCTAGTTACTATCTACGCCTAGATTTATATAGAGACCCTATATATTATAAATATTACTAAGGTAGCCCGTAATATATATCTAATTTTAGTTATAATAGAAGAGGCTACGCGTATTCTTAAAAGTAATACACTTAGAATTATTATTAATTATACTACTATAGAATAGTAACTAACATTTATTTATATTAGTAACCTACGCTAGCTCGATACCTACTAGCGTAATAGTACTAATATATAGACCGCGAACTAGAGGATCTCCTTTATAAAGCGCTAGATATAATATAGTTTCCCGACTACTCGCCTTACCAAGTTAGAACGCTTAGTTTCTAGAATAATAAATATTATATTACTAATTACTTACTTAGACAAGCTAATAACCTCGCTCTA
>NW_022985659.1:0-1424 GCF_010093815.1 Pseudovirgaria hyperparasitica
GTCGAGTTTGGGTATGGATATGGAACTTTGTTTGACAAGGGTGGCGCAGGTGAGAGTGGAGAGAAGCGAGCGACATCAGAAGTGTCGAGGACAGAGCTTTGCATCAACGGGTCATCGATCTGTGAGTTTCCGTCCGCTGCTCCTCTCCAAGTGGTTTGACGAAGCTCCGATGACGATGACAGGGTTGGAACTGCCCCCATGGAGTAACAGAGGATCGGGTACCAGAAGGGCCCACGTCAAGATGACCTCGGCCCACGTCAGCCAAAAATGCCAAGCCCACGTCAAATTAGCCGAGCCCACGTCAAAATTTCGTAAATAACGTAAAGTAAAGCATATACTCAGCATATGCTAAGCATGTACTAAGTATATACTAAGCATATACTAAGTATATACTTAGTATATACTTAGTATACGCGTCGTATATATATATATATATATATATAACTTAGTATATATATATATATATATATACACGTAATAAAACTTAATATATACTTTATATATACGTATTACATATATACCTTAGTATATTTATATATATATATATAATAAAACTTAATATATACTTTATATATACGTGTTATATATATAACTTAGTATATATATATAATAAAACTTAGTATATACTTTATATATACGTGTTGTATATACTAAGTATATACTTAGCATATGCTCATTTATAATACCGGTAATTTTTATTAATTATTTTTTGACTCGTGGTCTCGCTTAACAGTCTGACGTGGGCTTGGCATTTTGACGTGGGCTTGGCTTTTTTTGACGTGGGCCCTTGTGTAACCCCACAGAGGATCTAAGAGAGGACCGTAAGTTCTGTGGGACAGTAGTAGTTCCCTTATAGATAACGACTGTCGCGACGGTTGCGGATGTCTCGGTTCGCAATGGTCGATCTGAATAATAATGGACTCTCTGTCAAGCGGGAAGGAGGTTTCGCTAGGTACTCTAGCGAAACCTCCTTCCCCTTGGTAGAAAGTTGTTCTTCAATGTCGTGTGCCGCACTAGCCACACTTAGCCACCTTTGTTCTCTTTCAGATCAGGCATCCTCGCATTTGCGCTAGTAGCGTTGTACCTACTATGTGTTTTAGTACAGCCTTATATATGCTAAAATTACGATGCTTCACGACCCGTGTAGAGTCACGCACAACGTCCCAAAAGCTTATGAAGTCAGTTTCATGTCTTACATGGCGACGGTAGGAGGCTTGTCTAATAGAATGCATCCTCTCTAATGTGCTAATTATGCAGAGTCCACGCCGTAGAAGGATTGAAGACGACGGCGCGACACATCAATCGAAGGATGGTCCTCCCGCATCGAGCTTTCTTTGACGGAAACGACATGCTCGAGCACCTCGACTGCCTTCGCCACTTGTCCGTTTGCTTCATATGCGCCTGCGAGCGCGTGCTGCGATGCC
>NW_022985660.1:0-1385 GCF_010093815.1 Pseudovirgaria hyperparasitica
AGTCAACCCAATAGCGTCAAAAGTCGGGAAGGCAGTAGTAGGGGGCGTGAATGTCATACCCGAGACACAAGAAGTGCAAGAGGACGATCCGAAGAACTGTCGCCGGCACAACCACGAGACCAACGAACATCTCTACGCGAGTGCTTCAGTGGGAAGGCATACGAAGCGAGTCCGTCAAACGAGCGAAGAGCCTGGAGTTCGTCCCAAAAAACGTCATCGACCACTAGCACCATTGCCTACAATACGCTCGCAGGCGACCCCTGGATGTCGGCAACAGACAGCTTCTCAGCTACATCTGCAACACACAGCTGGCTGTAAGGCTATGGAGGAAGAGATTTCAAAGGCTACCGTTACGCGACTTGCTAGGGATTCGAATGCGAATTCGATCTTAGCCATCACCCATACTCGCCATCACCTTGACGGGACCCTCTATATCTCAGCCATAATGCGTGCAGACCGGATTGTGGGGTCATGGGACAGAGTCAAGGCCAGCTTGGCGGCCGCAGCATCAGTGGCAGATCCTAGCACCCTTACGGTCACGGTCACAGACTGTGAACCGGACGAGTCTCTTGGAGAATGGCCAGACTTGGTCCTGGTCACTGCTAAACGGGGAGGAACGCAGCGCTCTGTGCAGGACTGGGCGCGGGACCTGGTCGGTAAAGGACAGCGATTCTGAATCAGATTGCTCGTCCAAGGGATCTCAGTATGTGCCCAATCAGCCGCGACGCACCCATGAGCGATGGAAACCAGAGGATGATGCGGTGCTGAAGAAATGGTAGAAAAAATGGTCGGGAAAACGGGGTGATATCACCAGAATTCAAAACCCACTCGGATCAAAGCGTTCCTTGGGCGCAATCCAGATCCGCATTCACAAAATGAATCAGTCTTGGCAAAGGTGCCAAAAGAGATGAAGATGTCTAGCAACGCGCAAGGAACTCGACCTTTCGCTATAGTCAACACTGTGGCACCATTCGCGGCAGCTTAAGAACTCTGCATGTAATGCTGCGCAGCCGAGCACCTTACTGGCGAAGTGGTCTTGTATAACAACATTCTTCTTGTTTAGACCCACAAGTCTCAAGTCTATGCCGGCCTGGAAGAAATTTAGTTACATCGCATGCATCGGGCTATGTCCATCCCCGCTTCGCAGAGAGCTGAAGAAGCCTAATTTAGCTTCCAGAGGGTTGTAAATATAGCATAGGAAAATGCATGCCTTGTAGAAACCCAAGACTACTCACTCATGCCTTACTTTCTAGACCAAGACCACTTCACGGAATGGGTCGTCCCATTTGTTTTTAGTTATGCTTCTTACGAGAGCTATAATGGACAGGTTTGCTTCTACTATTATCGTCTTGCCTTTAGGGAGAGTAAAATTAGAGTTATTTATC
>NW_022985661.1:0-1369 GCF_010093815.1 Pseudovirgaria hyperparasitica
CCCCTAATAAGATAATCTTCCGGAAGGGGTCGCTTGTCAGCAGCATCTTGTTGCGGAAAGTCGAGTCGTTCTATAGGCAATTCTATGTTATCAGTCTTCGCGAGCGTGTTTAGGAAATCGGCAAGGGCTTCCCACGGCACATGCTCGAAGATAGCCGAGCAGTCGTAGTTAAGGGAAGAAACCCTAGTTAGAAAGACAAGCAAACAATGGATATGCGGAAAGACATTCTTGTCTCCAATGCGTTGAAGAGTCAATCTGAAAGTAGAGAACGTGATGCGTAAAGCATAAGCGAAAGTCAGTTGCGCAACAAGCTCAAGCTGACGAGCAAGGACGTCTTCGGTATCTTCCTCTGGCGGTGGCGTGATAACTCTAACGTTATCATCGTTTGGGCCGCCTTGCGGTCGGGTGAAAGCCTCGATTCCTCTTTTAAACTTGATGTCAAAATACTTACGAAGGACTGCACCTTCTTCTCCGTGGCTAAAAAGACTGGAGATGTTTATTACAGCGACGTATATGCCTTGATCTCCCCATTTTGCAGAGACCCGACCGATATAAGGGTCCAACTGGCGGAGATAATCATCAGTAGTAGCATCAAATGTCTCAAGACATTCTTTGGTAATCAGCATACCATGAGCCTTGATGTATATTATGTCAATATCGGCTGCATGCGCGTACGCTGTACGCGTTCTACCAATACGAGATCGAGTAATGTCATGATTGAATCTCGGGTACCCGCAAAAGGCTGAATGCATGCGAGAGAGCGCGAATAGAAAAACAGCTGCTGTAGGGCATATGGACGGGCGAGAATGGCCAAGAGGTGATACAAGCGACCAACGGTAGGGTTCTCGTCCGCGGCTTCGCCATACCATGAACGACCCATACCAGCCCAGACCTCACGGTCACGCATATCTTCGTCTTCAATGGCCATACGATACCTAGAGATGTCTCCGAGGCATTCCCTCCATGTATCGCTAAAAACAGGTACTGTCTCGTACAATAGTGCAACGATGTGGTAGGCGAGGCAGATGAAGCATAGCATGTATTCAAGGCTTTCAGGAAGACGTTTGCGGAGCAGCTCGAGAAACGAGTGTATAGCGTGCTTCCACATTCGAGCCGGCATGGAATACTCGAGAGCAAGCCGCTGAAGAGCTGGGGTTGCTGATGGATGCTGGGAGGCAAGGAAGAAGTCGTGATGCTCATGGAGCAGTGTACGGTGTAGTGCAATGAGAGCTTGCCAGTGCTTGTCTGAGAGAGGCGCCAGCTGTGTCCTGTCCTTCTCTTGGACGGCAGCCGCTTGGGCCTTATGATCCATTTGTTTTTGACCACTACCAGGCCTGCATAGATGCTCTATGTATAGAGTAAGAGTATA
>NW_022985662.1:0-1359 GCF_010093815.1 Pseudovirgaria hyperparasitica
CATCCATACATACATCCATACATACATCCATACATACATCCATACATACATCCATACATACATCCATACATACATCCATACATACATCCATACATCCATACATCCATACATCCATACATCCATACATCCATACATATCTGCACAATCAATACTACCCTATCACGTCTATTCCTTTATAAACATACATATATCATATCCATCCATCCATCCATCCACACCCCTCCCTCCCCGAAACACACTCCACACAAGTCCACCCACTCCAATTCCTCTATTCCCACAACGCTACACCATCGAGAACGACATCGCGCCTTACCGTTCCGTTTGCGTCCGTCGTTGGGGAAGTCCAAAGTCTCTCTCTCTCTCTCTCTCTCTCTCTCTCTCTCCCTTACTCTCCTATATATACACCCACAAACACCCACATACATAACCAACGCCTTCCTACCACACTCCTCCATGTCTTCAATTCTTAATAACGTACCGGGAATATAATCTATTTCCATCCATCCACACAAAGATCCATATGATTAGTATGTTGCGCCACGCTATAGTACAGCACATACCTCCACATCCCACATCCCAATTCCCACGCACGCACGCACGCACGCACGAACAAACAGAACAAACAAGATCAAATCCACACACACCCATATCCAATCTCCAAAAAAAAATGCCATGACGACAAATCAATGTATCAATCAAACCAACCAACCAACTAACCAATCCTATCCATAGTACATAGTAAAAAAGTAAAGTAAACCAAACCAAGCAACGTAGACAGCCAAGCCAGTCCTGGAGCCGCACCCCAACTAGCAGCAGTACGTAGTAATTAATATACATATATATATACACGATTTCATTTCATTTCATTTCAGGCAATTCCAATGTATACATGCGTACATGCGTACACATGCGGGACCATACATTATATACACACATTCTCTCTATATTAAAAAAGGATGGAAAAAAAAAAGTAATTCAATCTACTAAGAACGGATTCCATACAATCTCTACCTACTACTACTAACCCCCTGCGTACCCTTTTTTTTTTTTAAAAAAAAAAAAGAGAAATTCAGAGCAGGTACGGAATATACGTATGTAATGTACGTAAGCACGTACCATTTGAATATATATATACAAAAACACACATTCCTGGTTTCTACATCTATATATATACATAATGTCATGATATCACATCACATCACATTACATCACACACCCATTTTTCCAAAACATTAACATCTTCTAGGTATGCATCCATCCATGCATGTATGTATGTATGTATGTATGTATGTATGTATGTATGTATGTATGTATGTATGTATGTATGTATGTATGTATGTATGTATGTATGTATGTATG
>NW_022985663.1:0-1352 GCF_010093815.1 Pseudovirgaria hyperparasitica
AGAGCTCGTCACCTGGATCTAACTCATATATTAACGCAGGTCATTATTTGCGAAACAGACATGCTCCTTTCCCAAACCGATGTCTTTGTCCTGCTGTTAAGTAATGGAGACTGGCGCGTGCTCATCCCAGAAGACGGAACTGTACCCTTAATGAGATAGATCGTAGTGCTGAGAACTTCTAGTCATTGCTAACTTGCATGCTTATGCTCATGCGATGGAAAACGACCCACGAAGAGTACAAGCAGAACAGACTCTGACAAGCATCAGCACGGCATTATCGCAGGAGAAAAACCTTTCAATTGTTGATTCTCAGGGCAATGCGATAACTGACCCGTGCAAAGCTGTGGAAGGCGACAGTAGTAATGCTACGTACGAGATTTCTCTCGAGAAAATGGATGATGTCATCATCGGCATCACCCGTCAGGTCAGCGATATGACATTACAGGAACCATGCGAAGGACACATCGTGCCAGGTGCGAAGCCAGCGGTATTGATCGCAGAGAATAGACAGACCAGAGTGAAAGCACGCAATCTGTCGGCACAGGTGAAAAGACCCGGATGACACAGGAGCAAAGGGTGCGGCGCGATGGAGTATCAAAGAATCCATCCTATATTCGGAGCACGTGTGCCTCTATATCCGACGGCTATACCACCACTATATACGTTACCATTATTAACTCATGAGATTAATAGTTAACCCCCTCGTCTATTAACACTACTAGATTCGATAAATCCCGCCCCGTGTAGTAGACCTACTCAGCCAGAACTCCACTAGGCTAACGTCGTTTAATTAGTACTTAAATGGCGACTAGCGAAGGAGACTTATACTAGGACGAAGGATGGAATTAGGTACTCCGCGAGTACGCCGTTAAAAACTATTATTAGTATAGATAAGTCGAAGAGATTACTCGTCCTAGGTCCGCTTATCACGAGGCCGCGAAGTCGTATAGCGTCCTATTAAGCATCATCCTAGATGCTCGTCGCTATCTTCATAAGTATAAGGGTAGTCTTAAGGTAATAGAATCGGAGGAAGCAGCGAGGGCACTCTATGGGCTTACCTCTAGCACTATCTAAGTTATTTAAGTAGAGATATCGCGGTTTTCCTATAGTACACGTATATATACAATCAATCTAGTCCTCTATATTACCCTATTTAGCCATATACGCGAGGGCGACGTGACGTTAGTTAGTGAATATTATCGGGCCTAGCTGATAATTAACATCTATATTAGATCCTTTATTAAGGATAGCCCAAGTCATCTGTATACCATTTCGCCAAGTAATAATGTAGGACAATTCCACGTGCTATGAGGAGCTCCATGAAGGGCAGTCTCACGATACTGGGGGCTTGC
>NW_022985664.1:0-1297 GCF_010093815.1 Pseudovirgaria hyperparasitica
AGTGAAAAGTGAAAAGTGAAAAAAATTCAAGTCGTGTGTTAGAAACTAGCAGCTCTGATCTGGAGCTTCAAGCCGCATCATTTCTTGGAAGTAGTTTCGTAGATTCTAAAGAAGTAGAGGCTGCTCGGTCAACCATAGAGGATCTCAAATGCCGTTTAGACCAGGCGCTGGAGGACAAAGAATTCTTTCTACAAACGTTAGCTACTATAGAAATTCGAGATAAAACCGGAGTCACAAAAGGTATCTAGGGCAGCTATAATCGCTTCATTCTCAGTCATTGCTGGGTCTATCGCCAGTATGAAGATATCAATATATTCGCATAACACATAGAAGAAATTATCCCCATCGATCAAGCTGCGTGAGCGAAATTACGTGTAATGAGTTGAGTGAGGGTGCCTACGGTAAATCCTCGGAAGAACCATGAATCCGTCGTTTTTCTAGAACCTGACGAGCTTGGCACTCGCATGTCGCGCTATGTCTCCCCCACCCAAATTTACGTGAGACGGACATATTTTGGCATTTTGTCGTATGCTCGTCGCCCACGCGTCGTAATTACCGAATATACGTATTCAGTAGGTTTTTGAGGCGATCTAGGAGTTAGTATAGCCCTTATTTTATATATTTCTAGTGTTTTAGACTTACAGTCGCGTGTATGGATAGTGGGCCTACCTGGTAGGGCGTACGACGCGAATACCTATCGTCGAATTAACTTCCTCCTCGAGCACGACGTGCCAACTACTATTACCGTAGAGAAGTCTCAGGTATCTATATCGACAGTCTAGCGCGTGAGGTATAACCTAGATACCTATAGTCAGCGGAACAAGCCTCGATCTACAAAGACGCGTGGTCGTGAGACTAATAAGATGGCTAAATGGCTATATAAAGAGCTCGAGATAGTAACCTCACCGTCTACTATCTCGAAGTAGTTAACAAAGCGAGGATAGACTCGGCGTCTATTAAAGCGTATTAGCTCTGACCGCTCTAAGGTTACACGTCGCTCCTATCGTGAGGATATTACACAGTTACCTACTAAGCGCCTTATATTCATTGTAGACGGAGACCTCTTCTATGCACATGACGGTTTGATAACGACGAATATGGAGTGGTTCCCTATAGACAGAATCTAGCAATTAAATTTATCCACATCACCTAAAGTGGTGAGAATCTGGTCGAAGGACGAAGAGACAAGAGGCCTAATTGACCACAGAGCCTTCTTCTAGATCGTGATCTTCGAGGGTATCCATAGTTACTCCATTTTCTACAAGTACAAGTTCATCAACCCTGTTCCTGTGATATT
>NW_022985666.1:0-1265 GCF_010093815.1 Pseudovirgaria hyperparasitica
AGAGAAGGGCGATTAGTCTCTATCCCTTTAGGGAGTTAGGGCTCTTTCCTAGTTTCGGGAGTATAATGGTATAGGCGACTCGGAAGTACTAGGGGTGGTACCCCTACGTGACGTATGCTTAGAATATATGAGTAATAAGCGGTAGGGTCGCCTTTATAGTTCTTTTTAGATATTAATTTAGAATTCCATCTAGTCCGGGTGCTTTATTATTTAGGAGTGTCTTAATAATATTAAGTATATCCTCCTCCGTAACTTCTTCGGGGATGTCTACTATATATAGATATTCGGTATCGTGAACGTCTAATAGGTCTACTAGTTCTAGGAGAGGGAATATGGCCTCCCGTAGGGCCTTAGTTTTCTTAAGGCTCGTGGAGTATATTCTCCCCTAATATATTAGGGGAGGCATGAGTGGCGGGGGTGTCGGAGTGTCTACGCCCTTGGCCCATTTCGCCATGCGCCATAGCCCTATTATATATTATGTCTATTAACTAGTAATTATACGCTACTATTTACGCCTTTTATTACGGAGGACTTTATCGCGTTATTATATCGCTTCCTTCTATTCTTCCTACGACTCGGGTATTCTTATACGGTATACGCGTCTATATAGCCTTTAGGCGTCTTATCTACTTTCCTATACTCGAGGAATCCCCTTTACTTCTAGGGGCTAGTATATTTGGTATAGTACGTGTTTATTTCTCGCATTCTAGTATATTTATAGGAGTGTCTATACGGCCTAGTCTATGGCTAGATTATTAGATATATCGACTATAGAGGGATCTAAGATCGCCGATTCCAGGTCCTTCAGGTACTTTTCCTAGTTAGTGTCCTTCTATATCTATTATCCCTATTATTTATTCGGGGTATATACGTTTATTACGGTTTCCATATATTCGTGGTCGGAATCTGTCTATACCTAGCCTAGGCGGTAGTATTAGATCCGGTAACTAATGTGCTCCGTAGCGAAGGTGAGGTTAAGCATAAACCCGTCTTCGTCCTATTTATGTTTTTTCTATATAACTTATTCTATAGGTGTGAGTAGGTATAGGAAGTTATGGTAGCGGGTACGTAGTTCCCTTACTCTAAGTTCTTCCCTAACTATAGCTAGGTCTCCCTACTATCGGTAGTAGAGGTTAAAGTCTCCTAGGAGGATATGTTACCCTAGTTCCGTGGTACCCTCGAGCATCTCGTCTAGTATAAGTATACGTTATTAGTTATATATATTATATATATATAGGGGGCCTATATCTATTTATAGGTGTAGT
>NW_022985667.1:0-1213 GCF_010093815.1 Pseudovirgaria hyperparasitica
AAACGTTGTATATCGTCAGGCCTTGCTCTTCTTGACCTTGTTTCTCAATCCTTAGGGTAACAGAACACAGATCCTTCGTGTGTTCATGGAACTGCCACATTGTCGGGTCTAGCCGCTTATTCACGTAGATGCACACTCGTGCGGGTCCCTCTTCCTCTCCTGATGGGTAGCATAGATGGAATGTTTGCTTGGCTGGATGGTGTGTTGTTGGTATAAATGGGTTCCTCCAAGGCTCCTGAATGGCCAGAATATCAAAATTTGTGATGCTTGGATCACGTAGGAGGGTGGCCATGACCCCGTCTTTGGACTTTCGGACATTATACTGTAGTATGTTCAGTGTATCTTGTATCCTCATGATACTGTCCCACGATCGATGTCCATCTGTTCGCTAGCTGTCCCTCTCAGTGTGCCACTCTCCCGTGCCTCGAGCGCTCTTCGAGACGGAACCAAAGTACGCTGTGGTCTCTGACTCGCACTCGCCTCCTCTGTTGCCGTCATGTCCTGATCTACCAGCGTTGTCCCAGTATTCGTTCTCTTTTGTCCTCTTCCTTGCACCGGTTCGGTCATTCCAGAGAGCGCTGTCGACCGGGGTAATGCTACCCTCTCTTGTCGTGTTCTTTGCAGAAGTCCTGTTATCATTCCTGGAGCTATTGCTGCCTCCGTTGTACCTACTACTGGGTGGTAGTGAGATCGCATGGCATATGCCTCCTTAGTTTTGGCCAGTTCGTCCTTCCGGATGGGGCATATCCGATTCCATGCCTCGTGGTCTGCGTGGCAATTCGCGCATTTCCGGCTGGCGGTCCGCTCAAACTTCTCTGGGCAGTCTCGCGAGTTATGGTCCTGTTCGCAAAAGCCACATGCTGTTGTTGCCTTGCACTGGGTTCCTATGTGGCCATATCTTTGGCAATTGAAACACTGCTTCAGACGACATTGCCTCTCGTATCGCTCGCACTGGAAAACCTCCCCTTGCCAGATCAGTCCTTCATCAATAATCTTATTGGCATCCTCAGGTCTGGTAAAGTCTATAATTACTGACGAGGCTGATTTGCTCGGTGTCTTCCGGGTCAGCCAACCCATGAACTTGATATCAGCTCTGGGAATGAAGGGCTTATTTTCATGGAGCATGTCTTCTCTATTTTGCTCAAATTTAACCATGTCTATAGAGTGCGTACGAATTCCGTGAACTAGGACGCCGTATGTTGGATTTCGTACA
>NW_022985668.1:0-1161 GCF_010093815.1 Pseudovirgaria hyperparasitica
GAAAGTAATTGCGCTAGAGGGAAGCAAAGAGTTGCTACAGCAAAGCAACTCACAACTCGAAAAGCAGATGAATTCTGCATCAAAGCAGATTGACCAGCTCACGGAGCAGAATACGGCGCTCCGGTGGTAAGTTGACTGTGCTCTACCTGTCCCCGCATGAGGTCTTATGGGCTGATGGTGCACGAAGGGATCTCGATGGCGTAAAAACGTATCTCGAGCAGTTCCAGGACTGGTCCTTTGAACTTAAAAACTCTGTCGACTCGATCGCTAGCAGTTGCAAGCAGCAAAAGGACGACGGTTCGGAACGGAGACTAGCTCTGCGACCAAGAAGGGAGACAGCATCGGTTTAACCTCCGTTTGTCCATAGTTACATGAGAAAGCTTGGCAGTCGGGATACCATGTCGCGCGCGCACACGAACCGTAGTATAAATGATATTTTTACCTATTACCGCCAGACTTCCTATCAAACAATAAGTTCACTTCTGTGCCTATATTAGTCCAATACTATCTTAAATTGAAGTAGAACTGACTGATAGGAAGTCTGATTACCGCCGTATTATCCCTCTATAATATATAAAACTATAATATATAATAGAAGAAAGCTAGTATAACTTATGTATAGTACTATAGATCTTTAATATTCTCTCTATATCCTTCTAGAATGCCGTTAAATATAGGAGTATATAGATAGCTAGACCTAAGAATCTCTCTCTATAATCTACTCTCTTTACTCTTTTTCTATAATTTTGGAGATATCATAGATAATTTAAAGCAATAAAAAGAGTATAGATATATTCTTAGGGTTATATAAGATTAGTATATAGTATTTATAGTTATAGAGGTATAATAGATAAAAATGTCGTTTATACTATGGTTCGTGTGCGCGCGCGACATGTGTGCGCCGACTGCTATGGATAAACGGCTCGGGCTTATCTGAGACTGTCGGTGATGGCATTCATAGTTATCTACAGACAAGTCCCTATTGTAATTATCTGAGAGCTGTATAGCTGCATAATATAGTTCAGCCTAAGATAGCCTGTTGCATTGTGCTTTGACGCCTTATGTGTCCGAATTCGACGTAGGTTTCCGAATTCAGCTAGGTCTCGTGCCCATCCAGAAACCGCTTCATCGGCAACGTTAACTAAGTGAACGTCAAGTCAT
>NW_022985669.1:0-1118 GCF_010093815.1 Pseudovirgaria hyperparasitica
TCCTTCAAGAAGAAGGGTTTAAGATCTCACGGAGTTCTCTATATCGCCGTCGTATAGATATGGGTATCGTACGAAAGGTACGAGGTATTGATGCACAACAGGCTAAAAGTGAGAAGGTAATGCAGCTCATACGGGAAGGCTTAGAGTCAGGAGTAATTAATGGGTTTGGTCGAGGCCTACTCCATGCACATTTCCTAGGAGCTAGAGTCCAGATTACACGGTATCTATACCCTTCTATCTATATATAAAGACTTATTCTAAGAATCTATCTAGAGATCGGCTATTAATCCAGAGGGTGTACGACACCGCTATCATGATTTTTAGCGCCATAGAGGCCAGTATATTATAAAAGGTCCTGATTATATCTGGAGTATGGATGGGTACCACAAGCTTAGCTTATACGGTATTAAGATCTATGCCTGTATAGATGTATACTCAAGATATATTATCTGGGCCTATGTTGGTATCTCATCTGCTATAGCAGTTAGTTATCTCTTTCAGTTTCTAGAAACTTTAAGAATTAGAGGTATCCAGCCACGCTTCGTACGAAGTGATAGAGGTGGTGAGACAACTCGTATGGCAAATATTCAGTGGAATCTCCGCCAGGTTGATGACCCAGAGATTCCACTAAATCAATGCTGGATGTTTGGGACAAGTACATCTAATCAAAGGATTAAGGCTTGGTGGGCACAGCTTTCTAAGGTCCGAGTGTGCGCTTGAATTATGGTAACTTACAATCTTATCAGTCTTCTACCACCTGCGAAGCTACTATGCAGATGCAGACTAAGCGGGGCTTCTCACAGCCTTGTCTGTGTGGAAGTACCCTCATCGTACCTCTGGAAAGGCAGCAGGATTTCCATATACCTCTTAGATCCTTCTGCCGTTCACTTTTCATCCGTTTGAATCGGCGATTGTCTAGCGTATCTGACCGTCCGATCGGCCCCACGAGGCTGAGCCTCGCTCAATTTGTAGCGGTTTCACTTTGACAAAGATCAAGATGCAGTTCGAGACGGCACATACGCCCCATATATTTCCCAGCATTGTCGATACGTTCAAGAGAAAGCTCGAAAGCTTGAGGACGAAGGCATACTGTGGTCGACAATATATACTCGTTGATC